>NW_004524704.1:1594552-1601811 GCF_000260255.1 Octodon degus
CAGGGGAAGCTAATCAATCAAATTTTCAAGAAAGGACCAGTTGGCAAGCGCAAGATCCTGAGTTCCATCCCCAGTGCCGCCAAAAAAAAAAAAAAAGAAAGAAAGAAAGAAAGGAAAAAAAAGGGCCAGAGAGCTGGGGAGTAGCCCCAGAGCCCCAAGCTAGCCGCGCCTGCCACGAAAACCGGTACCAAAAGAGAAAATAGTAATAAATAAATAAAGTAAGTAAAAAAAAGTTTTTTCAAGAAAATGTCTAATAAAGAGTTTGCAAAAGAGGAAAAGAAAATTGAAAGAGGATTTTTGAACAAAGTGCCGCAAGGAAAGGAGACCCCGAGTGCAAATGCCTCCCTGTTTTGCAAACTTTGTCCCCAAATAGAGGCAAAGACCCTGGCACTCAATCCGGGGAGCCTCAGCTGGAGCTGAGGAACAGGCAAGGGTGAGTGAGAATCCTGGATGAAGGTGGAGAGCTGAGAGGCTTGGTGGCAAAGCCCTGGGGATCAATGCAGGGCAGCATAGAAGTCGCTTTTCCTCTTTAAAACGATCAAAAATCATGGGGTTCAGATAGACTGGAGTCACCTATCCTGACCAGTTGTGCCGCCCCCGCCCCCCAGTGCCTGCCTGCAGGGACCACAGCCAGAGTCAAGCACAAGGGAGCCCAGGGCTCCCCAAGGCTCTTCTATCTCTTTGCCAGACGGGAAGCGACAGAGCAGGAAGAAAATATTTGATTCCACGAAACAGGCAGAGTCCTGAGACCTAAGGTAATCAGATTTTATCCGCCTGGTTCTGCCAGTACACGAGTGGGAGCTGCGAGGGAGGCACAGGCTCCAGTGCCCCAGGCTGCGTCTCATTTCAATGACTGCTGCTCCGGGGTCTCCAGAGGCCCAGGCCAGGGTCTTCCCCTCCAGCCTGACCTGTGAGGCCAGGAAAAGGCTGGGAGATTTTTCTCTACGCTGATGTAGGAAGAGCGCTAGTCACGCAAGACTCAGCTAGGGCAGACACGAGTCTTAGGTTGAGGTCTTGTGCTGAAAAGAGGGCCTGAGGTCTCACTGAAGTTTGGTCAGTGAGGGAGTTCTTGCCAATCTTTTTCAAGGAAAGAAGGGACATTCACCTTGCCTCTGAACAACATGTCTTTTTCTTGGATCAGTCAAACCATGCGTGGAAACTTAGCGGCAGACATGGTGCAAGTAGTCAGGTATTTGATGAGATGAATTTACATGAAAATAAGAAAAACAAGCCTAAATGGTTGGAGCAGGATCCAAACCCAGTTTCTGAATGCAGAGAGCCCTGAGGTAGGTATCTGCACGTTGGGCAGAAGACAGTTTCAGATGGTAGTGTTAGGATGGCAGTGGCGTTCTGGCGGGTTTCCTAGTTTTGCAGTGCAAATGTCTTTTTTTTTTTTTTTTTTAATTCTTCAATGGCTTTATTAACTCCCTTCACTGGAGTAGCAGCAGGCAGGACCTCATAACTTGAGGTAAAAGACAAGCTACAAAGCTGTGATTTCTTCAGTATGAGTCATTAAATGGATACAGAGGGTGCCCTGCATCTCTTGTGACCCTCTTTCCATCCACTGTAATTACTGGCACAATGTAATACCAGCTTTTGTTCAGGGCATCCAGCTGCTTCACCTCCTCTGGGCTGAAGGTGAAGTTGAACCCCTGGATGTTCTGAAGGATACGAGATGGGGTGACACTTTTGGGGATACAGATCGCTTTCCTCTGGACTTACCACCTGAGCAAGATCTGAGCCCCAAGAATGCTGATGGGACTATGCGCTAGGACTCCACCCACTGCAAGGAGACCTGGAAGGCTCTAGAAGCCCTAGTGGCCAAGGGGCTGGTCCGAGCGCTGGGCCTGTCCAACTTCGGCAGTCGGCAGACACGATGTACTCAGTGTGACCTCTGTGTGCCCAGCTGTCTCGCAGGTGAAAAGTCTCCCACCCATACCTCACTCAGAATGAGCTGATTGCTCTTGGGAGGCTGTTAACAGGGGGATCACTATGAGTCCGATCTAGTAGTGAGACCCTGAGCACACTGTAGACCTTTCCCTAAAATACAAAAAAACAAAAAAACAAAAAAAAAAAAAAAAAAAAAAAAGGGCAGAATGGACTGATTGCCCACTGCCAGGCACATGGCCTGGAGGTGACTGCTTCTAGCTCTTTGGGCTCCTCTAAACCTGCCTGGAGCCACCCTGATGAGCCCGTCCTGCTTGAGGAACCGTTGGTCTCGGTGCTGGCTGAAATACAGTGCAAATACCTTGAGTGTAGGGCCAGCCAAATAGCTCAGCGGATTAAAGCCCCTATAGGGGCCGGGGAGATAGCTCAGTAGAAAAAGCACTTCCCTGGCCAAGTGCAAGGTCCTCAGTTCAATCCCTGGTTCTGGAAAAAAAAAAAAAAGCCCCTGTAAGCAGGCACGGAGGTGGGGAGGGAATCCCCTGGCCTGCTGTGCCAGCCCCACCCCCGGGGCACACTGAGTCAGCAATTGAGACTGGGCGTGGTGGCGCACATCTGTAATCCCAGCTCTTGGGAGGCTGTAAACAGGCGAATCACTACAAGTCCGATCTAGTAGTGAGACCCTGAATACCCTGTAGACCCTTCCCCAAAATACAAAAAACAAAAGAAAAATAAAAAGTCTTGAATGGTGACATAGACAGTGTCAGTGTTGTTTATTTCCTGAAATGAGGCATGAAATGTGTGGGTAAAGGATGGATAAAGCAACGTGCATGATGCAGGATCTAGTCCAGGTACTATTGGTACATCAAAGACAGTGAGTAGGACCAGAATTTAACAGCTCACAACAGTGTTCTACAATTTTAAACTGATACACGAAATTCTTTCTGTAGTCATTCCCCTTTTGGACTAAAGAGAGTCAAAGTCACATTATTCTTGTTTACAAAATAAATATGACCTCATTAGATATAGTCTGCTTATTTATGTAAATATAGCAAGAGTAGCAATTGACCACACAGACAATCTTAACTCTTCTTTGCTGGATGTTTTCCCAAGGAGTCTCACATTAGTCTTCAGAGGATGGACAGCCAACCTAGGAACTTGCTACCAGATTCTACCTACAGCACCTATAGATTTGGGTTTACTCCTCTCCTCTTGGGGTCCCTCAAATATCCTGTTCCCTATGCCTGCTAGAAAAAAAAAAAGACCCTTCCTTATTCATCTGTAAGGCTGAAGCCCTTGTAAAGTGGGTATCAAGAGAATTTTTCCATGAGAGAAATAATCTATGTAAAGTCAATCTTAGCTCCTTCAACCTGTCTGTTCATATCTGATGCTACGTATCATTCTCAAATATGATATACTGAAGATAACATTTGGTTACATAGCCAGTGTCTCCAGCTGTGTTCTATTACAGGAAGACTGATGCTTATTGAATCTATACAAATGATTGCATTGCCAGGAAAAGAAGAATACCTCATGAGTTTGCAGATCCTGGAGGAATCAGGCAAGGAGAAAAGGTAAAACTTTTATATTTGTACATAGAAGTATAACCTGTGAATCTCTGTGAATTATAGTTTAAGAATAGAGAGACAGGGTTCCTTCAATGGAAGAGTTGTATTTCAAACAAAAAGTCATAATTGAAGCATCAAGAGTTAACTCAAGTGCTTGCATATCCGTGAATGAATCACTAGAGAGCGAGTTCCAGGAGGGCTGGGATCTGTCTACAAGGCCCAGGGGTCAGTCCCAGCAGCTAGAGCAAAGCCTGGCACGGAGCACACACTCAGGAAATGTCTGCTTCAGAAATGGATGGCGAGCAGAGATCAAGGATGGTGGGCCTCAGTCTAGGTTGTATATTAGAATTGCTTGGGGGAGGGTATTTTAAATGCTGATGCCTGGGTCTCAGAGATTCTGAATGAACTCATCTGAGTTGAAACCCAGGAATCAAAAATGAATATTTTTAGTTTTTCTGATAATTCCAGTACGCACATGAAGTAGCATTTTTTAGACACTAGGCATGAGCCAATGAGACCAACTGTCACCACCCAAGTCCTCTCCCTCCCCAAGTCTTCTCCCTCTAATCTACTTTCTTTGAGTGGCTCTATTCCCTTTGCGTCTTAACCTTTACCGTTGTCATCCAATAAGAGATTTTGGAGTGGAAGTTTCTAAGATTGTACTATAATTTTAAGTGGGAAATATTTAGGAATTGGATTATAAATATAAAATAGACTTTGGACTGGGCCTAGTGACCTGCCCATGCCTGTAATCCCAGCACTCAAGAGCCTGAGGCAGCACTGCCACAAGTTCGAGGCCAGCCTGGTCTACATAGTGAGTTCAAGATCTGCCTGGGCTATGTGGAGAGACACTGTCTCAAACAAACAAACAACAAACAAAAAGAACAGGTCTTGGTTACTAATGAAGAAAGTAAATTCTAGAATCGAGATGCTTGATGTGTACATGGACCCACTCCCCACAATGAATGTAATCATTATGTACTACAAACATGTGCTAATAAAAATTTAAAATTTAAAACACGTAAATTCCAAAAGACTTAAGCTATGAGTCACCAGTTATAAAGCACTTGTTCTAAGCACCATGTTGTGCTCTAAATTTGTCTACACCTTGTGCTCAGGTGGCTAGATATCTTAGAAGTTAATTTAAGGATGTTAAAGAGAAATAATTTGACCTGGGTTTCAGAGGCCTAAAAACATGTGGAATTACAACGAGACATTGCCTTTTGGTTGAAAAGATCAAAGGGTAACCTTATTCACAGCTTTTCTTCTCCCACATAAGAAGTGTGGCCCACCATGATAAACTAATCCCTGCTTGTCCCCATGTCTGATTTTGCTCCTGCAAATTTAGTCTTTGAGGGCAGGGTAGTTAATGCCTACAAACTCCTAACCTATGATCTAGAGAAACTGAAGGTTGCCCTGAGAAGTAAGCAGATGAGTTTGTGTGGGAGGCAAAGATCTTTCTGGGAGAAAGAAGTCGCAATTCCAGTGGCTTCATTTTGGAGAGCTTAGTATTTTTTAGAACTCATATGATGAGTTATAGTTGCCCAAGATGATGGGCCACAGTGTCAATTTCTTTGTCCTGCCAAAACCTTGCCCAAATGATAGCAGAGGAATAGAAATGAACTCAAGGGCAGAGAATCAGAAGAACAGCGGCAGAGGAGACATTAAATGACTTTCTGGAAGGTGGAAACCAGGCGAAGGGTACTCGTGGACTTTGGAGAGAGGAGCAAATAATGTAGGCATCTGTCACAGGAAATTCTGGCAGGAAGCAGAATGTACAGAGCTCCTGAGAAGCTGTGCTGAGGAGACAGGATGAAGAGCTTGGGGTGGAGCCAGGGAGCAGAGCCGTGAGCTGAAAGTCTGCCTGTCGTGCTGGGCTCTGGGCTTCTCCACAACAGGCTCTGGCCCTAGTATGAACTGCTGACTTACTATGGTGGTCATCTAATATGGCTGAAGCCCTTAAAACAGCAGCTTATCTTCCCCGAGACCACCTCCCCTTCTTCTCCAACCCAGCCCAGGGTGCAATCCCCTTTCACTTTTCTTGCCACCTCAAGGAAGACCCCAATCAGCTCCTCAGATATCTCTAAACATCCCCCTCAAACTCCACCCCCAGCAAAAGTCTATAAAAGCCACAGAAGAACCAGACAAAAGAGTTAGAAGACAAGACTGGCAGGTAGCAGGGGTCGAGGAGTGATAAGAGGGAGTGGTATTTTCAATATGGGACTGGTTAGGGCCATCTGATTTTGAAGTTATAAACATGTGCTACTTGAATGTACAAAAGTAATTACTGAAGTAAAAACCCTCCCGAGGATTAAGACAGACTTCTCCGAAGTCCATGAAAACAATCAAAAGAGACCGTAGATTTCCTATGAAACACAAGCAAGCATTTAAATTGTGTCAGGGAGCATCATTATTATACCAGTGAGCAGTGAAGCCAGACTTGGAAAGATCCATGACTGGCCTTTGTCTACACTGGCACCAATTTCCCATGTGTCAGCTGCAGTGTTTAGATTTGGCCTGAGAGCCTGGCCCTGTGGCTGAGCTGAAGTCAGAGGAACCTGAGCCTGGGCGAAAATAACTGCAGTGAACAAATATGGCAGCCACCGTCCCAGCCAAGTGATTTATATTAATGGCCCTAGAATGACATGTGCCCAAGTTAAAGATTATTTCAAATCAAAAAGTTCCAAACAGTCTCATACAGAAAAAAAATAATTTTGAAGACAATTTACAGAAATATAAAATGACTAATAAATACACAAAAGAATACCAGAACCCCTAATAATCACAGAAATGCCATCTTAAACGTGAAGTACCACTGGAACCCCCACCAGAACAGCAAAAGGTACAAGGACAGACAACAGCCATGAGTCATTGGAATAGTGGGGGAAAGGTTCCCCCAAAATACTATCTCTCATTAGAGGTGAGAAATGTGATTGTAACCCTCCTGGAGAACCACTCTCTTTCCTCCTTTAAAATGAAAAATGTACATTCTGTACCATTCACAAACCTTTCTTTTTGAAATCCGATACGAGCAAATATCCACAGGAATTTAATGATCATTTATTCAATGAGATCCATGGCAAGTTACCAACCTAGCCCATAGTTAAAATCTGGACAAAAGGGGGAGGGCATATAACCAGGCGCTGTATTAATAAAAGAAGTTATACCTGTAGCAAAAGACTTGGAGAGATTTTTGAGAAATTTTTTTCCTATTTTTCCCATTTCCCCGGCTTTTAGACAAGTTGGTTTATGAAAGGCAGGAGTCATGGATCACCAGGAATGGCAAGATGGGTTGCTGGGGCTAAAAAGGTGTGCAGAAGGGGAAGCGGGCACATAAAATAGAAAAGACTGCACCAAAAATCTCCCAAAGGGGCTGGGAGAGTGGCTCGGGGTAGAGAAAGCAAGAGTTTCATTCTTGGTACCATAAGAAACAAAATAGCAACAACAAAACACCAGCAAAGCACCACAAAACTCCCCAAATAAAAACAGCATGTGTGAAATAATCTATTTAGCTCAAATACCTATATGTTTGTCCAAAATTTATGTGCATGTAAAGTATTACCAATGAGTAGTTTATTGGCTCATTCTGGGGTAGTAGAATTTTGAGTGATTTTTTTTTTTTTTTTTTTTTTTTACCAGTGGGAAGAATTGTAAAAAGCAGGGCCTAGAGATAGCTTAGTGACATAAGCATCCTTCTGGCAAGCACAAGATCCTGAGTTCAATCCCTGGTACCAGAAAGATCAGGGTGGTGTTGTGCTAGCCAGTGGGTCACATTACCAATGGATTAAATCTTCTGCAGAAACCTTC
>NW_004524704.1:1602551-1603312 GCF_000260255.1 Octodon degus
TGGCGACAAGCGCTTCCTCTATGCTACTTTTGTAGCCCATTTACTTGTCATGTATTATTTTTCTCCAAATCCCTATAGTATTAACAACACATGTGCTGACACAAGGTCGAGACTAAACAGACATTTATTAAATCTTTTGAGCCTTCCGTTTATACTTTTACACTTTTATTTGAGCGATTTTTAAAAAGTTCTTTCTTAAACTTTTATACTGTGTTCAAATTATTCCAAAGCGCCTATGTGAACTATAAACTGAAGCTGCGTTCAGGTGAGGGGTAAAGAGAACTCTGTCAGGATCCATCCATCGTCTGTGACTCTATGGGGTGCTTTCATTGCCACCAAACCGTCCCCAGCACATCCCAGATCTGAGCTGACTTTTCATTTTACTGGGATAAGGAAAGCATACTTGTCAGTGCGGCCTTTTGCCGTTTTACACCCGCTGCTTCCTTCTCCAGCTGAGAGGTGCTCCCGGGCATTCCGAGCCTTGCTGAGTCTTTACATACCCGGCTCCTCAACCTGAAGCATCCCCCAGATTTGGTGGATGTGCGCTCCGTGAATCGTGCTGTTTTTCCACCGCCATAGGGAAATGAGGTCTGAGAGGAAGAAAATTCCCTACCCAGACACAGTCCCAGGAGCCCCCCCACGAGCCCCCAGGGCCCCCAGGAGCTTGCAGACAAACTGGGACGACCTGGGAGCTTCCACGTCTCCATGGAGCTGTCGCCTGAGCTCTGGGCACAGCCACCTTCCCTCCTCCCCTGTTCCCG
>NW_004524704.1:1603567-1637786 GCF_000260255.1 Octodon degus
CTGTCAGCCTGCTTGGTAGACGCTCCCTGCCAGCGAAACTCCCACGCAGGAAACCATCTGGAGAGGGGCCAGGCAGAGCCTGACACGGGTGTGCTGGGCGCTGAGCGGATGACAGGCGGCCTGGCTGGCAGCAGACCCGGCTCCCCCAGCAGGCCCACAGCTGCCACCCGCCCCTGCTGCTGCCCCCACTGAGGAAAGAGGTGTCTTAGAATAACAGCACCAGAGCCAGTGAGTGCAAACCTGTTGGTTCTTGGAACTACAGATACCTTTTTCCTTTCCTTAATTGATACATAGTAACTGTGTGCAAGGGATAAGTGAAATATATGGTGGATTTTATATTTAAAGCATGTATTACAATAAAAGACCCATGGGTAAGAACAATGGGTAAGTGTGTGTGAAGTGATGCCAGTATGCCGAGGGAGGCTTACTGGCAACAAGGCTTACTGTAATAATTTTTTTTTAAATTAAACATTCACTGTGTTTGTGATCACCTCTCTATCAATGGTTGATGGCAATTCCTTTCAAATAAAAATTTATTTCTTCTTCTCCTCCTCCTCTTCCTCCTCCTCTTCCTCCCTCCCCCTCCCTCCTCCTCCTTCTCTATTTTGTGCAAGGTCTCACTACATAGCTCAGACTCGTAGTGATCCTCCTGTTTTCAGCCTCCCCAGCGCTGGAATTACCAGTGTGTACCACCACGCCCGAGTGGGTGGACGGTTCAGCAGTGGGGTGAGGCCAGCGCAGCATGAGGTATGCGGATGGAACCGTGGTCCTTGTGCTGGCTTAGGCAGGCGCTTAGTCCCCTGAGCTGTACTGCCAACCCCCAAAACATTATATCTTCTTGTCCGCCGTGTGGCTCCGCGCAAGTTCTGGCTCTCCCTCCCTGTCAGAATGACGTGAAAAGTAAATGCTTTGAACTAATTCACGACGTCAGGCAGTCACCCCAGCGCGGCGAAAGACGCGGTGGAAGAGGACTCCAGAATTGCTTCTGAAGAGCGCAAAACCACGGGATGAGCATGCCCGAGGCATGGGAGGACGGCGCGCAGGGGTCGGGGCAAAGCGTTTATTACTGTGACACTTTTTAAAAATGTAAACATTCTATACGTGCCTTTCATCACGTGCGGTACAGTGATATTTTGATGCATGTCTATACAGTATGAGGGTCAAGTCATGGTAATTACCATATTCATCACCCTAACAGTTATCAGTTTTGAGAACATTCAAAATCCCCTCTTTTGGCTATTTTGAAACATACATTTGTTTGTTTGTTTAGCCCTGGGGTGGAATCCAAGGCCTCATAAATGCAAAGCAAACTTTCTGGCACTGAGCATCGCCCAAATCCTACAGTAAATTCTTGCTGACTGTAGTTGCCTTGCTGTGCAGCAGAATCCTCGCCTCAGTCTTCCCACCCAGCTGTTAACCAGCCTGTCTCTGCTCCTCCTAGTCTCTGATGGGCCCCATTCTTTTCTAAGCATAAGGACCACCGACTCCGAGGCGCTCCTCACTGGACTAACCCTCAACAACCATCTGGTCTTGCCCCTGCCCAAGCGCTGAGCATTTCTGAGGCAGCAGAGTGCGTCGTGCTGTGACTGTGATGCCTTGTGAGAACATGCCTTTAGTACTGCAGTTTTTTTGTGGTGTCTAACTACCACAATTGCATGAAGCACAAGGAGACGTCCCTTCCTGGTCATCCCCTTTTCTACTCTTCCCTGGAAGTCTCTGGTATTGAGGGACTATCCTAAAACTGCATCCTCCAGCTGAGAAGTTTTCAATAGGTGGCGTTCTGGAAACTTCCAGAAGCCTTTACCATTGCACCTATTGATCCGCTCTTACAGATCACACCTGAGAGAAACGAGAAAAAAGGGGCAATTGTCCTTTTTTATTTTTGCACCTCAAAACTGCGGACTATTTTAGTTGGTAGGGTTGTTTCTGTCACATTTTTTGGCTTTTCTATCTAAAGCAAATAAATAAAACAGCTCATTTTGTGAACTCTAAAGCATCTGGGCTAAGTTGGCCTTCTCCTTTCTCCCAACCACTACAGATTCCAGCCACAGCCGGTGAGCTTTAGAAAATAACTTGTCACCCACTCAACTCCCGTCTCACTCTTAGAGAAAAATATTTATATTATGCCATTGAAAGGGTTTCCATAGCAGTGATGACTGTAACACTGTTGCCTTGGCAACCAGTTGAGTCCATCTTAAATGCTCTGACATCCTCTTCACAGACAAATAAGGAAAATCTGTCAGAAGTGTGATTCTGCTGGTGGGAAAGCCCTAAAGACATTTCCTCAGCCCCTCAGCCCTTCCTCAGTTCTTTCCTCTCAGCCTCCAACCCCCACCCCACTATAACCCCTTCTGTGCTCCCACTCGGGAACTTTCCACAACTCCTGCCCTTCCAAGAGCTTGTCCTTGTCCTCTTTCTTGTGCTAAGGCTCTAATCAGCTACGGAGATGCTGCCCTGAGTCCTGTGAAGGGTTAGGGGTTGGCATGTAAAGCTACGCCAATGACAACAGGAGGCAGAATAAATATACACATCATCCTTTTTATAGAACCCTGCTGCTCCCCCTGGAGACTGGGTGTACATTTTTCTGTCTCAGCCCAAAAGCAGCGCTGAGGGAAGAGCTCTACGGGCCAGGCCAGCCTGCCTTGAGGCAGCTTCTAGGCATGGCAAGCTGGCAGGTCTTTTCTCTCAGGCCTCAGTTTCCTCATCTGTAAAATATAGGAGTTAGGTCAAAGGCCCTTCCAGTGCTAATTAGCTGGAAATTTGTATGAATCAAAAATGTGTCATCACCCATCTCCCGAAGGCACCACAGCATCCTCTTAGTATGACTGCAGGGAACTCCCAGGACATGGGGACAGGGCTTCTTGGGGTGGAAAGGGCTTGCCAACACTGCACGACAGGCACTGGGGCAGCCTTAGCGCACAGGGTATGCACCTGGGAGGAACGCCATCTCCTCTGTGTCAGGGTTAGCATCTAGCATCGCGGCACGGAGCTTTAAGGTCACTCTACCTCGAAGTCCCCTGCTGGTAAAGGCGCTCCAGATAAACTCTCTGGGAAGCAGTGACTTTTCTCCCAGAGGAAGTATTTTCAATGCAATTCATGCCCAGCCCCAGAGTTTTCTTTGCCTCTGTCCTTACTGAAAAGCAGTCTGAAAGGCAGAAATACTGACCTGTTTTCTTTCATTCCGCCTCCAGTTCCTAACTGACAGGGGGGAGCCATTTCTAAGAAGGAGAAAGCAGTTTAAATAATTTTTATCGTTCTACTGGCAGGCTAGAATGTCACTTTACCAGTTTGCTGTAAAAAGGAGGAGAAAGGCCATGAATCATGGAAAACAAAAGAAAAGCGAAGAGAAACACTGCCTGAGAGGGAAGCTGAAGTGCCCACAAAGCCCTTCCTGGGAAGCGTGATGCCTGTCAGTCCGACTACTCAGACCTCCGACCTAACCGCGAAGCAGGACGGTTCTGGAGATAAGGGACAGGCTCTGAAGTCCTCGTGGGCTAATGCACAGCCTGGCTGTCACATCCACTGTCCCTGTGACCAGGGCAGCAGGTTACTCAGCCTCTCTCAGCCTCAGTGGCTTTATCTGAAAATGGGAGAAGCAGCATCTATGCACAATAAGGATGCATGCTGCTTAGTTCTAAGGGCCTATTTGGCTAAGTTATTGTCTTGGTTACTTTTCTTTTGCTGCTGAGACAAAATAGCCAATGCTCAAAATTAAAAGAGGAAAGGTTTATTTTATCTCACAGTTTGTGGAGGTTTCAATTCATGATCAGCTGGCTCCAAGGTAGGGTGGCGTGGCACTGGGCAACACCTCATGGCTTGATAAGACAGCAAAAGCAGCAAGAGAGAAAAAAATGAAGGAGCAAGCCTCCTTCCCTCCCTTATATTGTATGCAGTCTACCTGCCCTAGGGCAGGTGTAGCACTCACACCCATAATCCCATCATTGGACCGCGAATCAATTGCAAACTCTAGAAGAAGCCCAGTGACTGCCTGAGGCTTTGGAGAACATCTAGACACAAACCATAACAGTTACATACCCAGGTGTCTAACAAATGCTGATGTGCGCTGAAGGTGTCCTGTGGGTGCAGGGACCATCAGATGGCCTGTAGTCAAGGATGTATCTGTCCAGAGTGTGCACGGGCCTTGCCCAGTCAGATGAAGGCCTTCAGAGTCAAAAACTGAAGCTTCCCAGAGAAGTATTTCTGCTGCTTCAGGACTGCAGCTTGAACTCCTACCAGCTGCCAGCCTGCTCTATTAATTTTGGACTCTTCACCCCCGCCTCACTACCTAAGGCAATTCCTTAACTTTCTCTCTCTCTCTCTCTCTCTCTCTCTCTCTCTCTCTCTCTCTCTCTCTCCCTACATCTACATACACACACAATATTTTAAATTATAAATTACACACACATACACACCCCTTCTGCTTCTTTAGGGAATCTTCCTGATACCTGCTACAGGCTACTTAGGGATAGGGATAATATGAGGGTACTAAGCATGTTCTCTGGGCCTGCCCAATTACTGCATGTAGGAAGGAACTGGCCTGTCATGGCCCCTGCTGATTAAAAGATAATATTTTGTCCCTCCACCCTTTCTGGCATGCTGGCTGGCTGATTAGTCTAGGCAGAGCAGACCTCCTGACTTAAAGGCAATAATTCATGGCCTGGTTCATCTGATCCAAATGGACCTGACAGATCAATTAGTTTTCCTTTCTTGGAATTCTGAATAGGAGTTAAAGAAAAGAATTCACCAGGTGGTAGAGGATGAGTCAGGTCACTGGTGGAATAGTGAGAAAGGCAGGTCACTGGCAGTCATGGAATAGACATGTTTTATCCATGTAGTATTCTGTGTTTTTAGGACTTTGTTATAAATCTATAAAATTTGGGAGATTTTGCACAAACACTCTGCTCTTTGGCACCGCTTTAAATAGCCAGAATTCAGTAGCACAAGGCTACATGGATGCAGTCAGGTGGAGCCCAGATGGCACAGCTGCTGGCTTTGCAAGGGCCATGAGCCTTCCTGTCCCCACCCCCGCCACACCTTGTTATGTTCTACTCATTCAGCTTCACCCTGAGTCACCTGCCTGGCACATGTAGGAACCAGTACACACCTGTTTAGATATTAGTGCCTGCAACTCTGAATTATATATAGGGCAGGTCCCTTTACTGCTTCTCAAAAACTAATGTGTCTTTGTATCTAGAGACAGAATTATGGAGGCGGCCCTTGGCTCCCATTCCCAGGTTTCCTTATTCTTCTGTGTGGAAACTTAGGAATAAAAATTCTCTTTCTTGATTGAACTCGAGTGGGTCTTTACTCCTTGAGATTGACAAATCCCCATGTGCATAAGGACAGTCAATCAAACTCTACCCATCACAGATCTCTCCCAGGCTACTGCCTAAGTAGGATTTCAGGTGATAATGTCTAATATTTGTGGGTTAAAGCCTCAGGGGATCAGCTGGGCACAAGGAATCACTTTTGCCAAAGGAGATATAAGAGTGAGAGCTGTGCCAAGCTGGCCCGTGAACCAACTGCTGGGCAAATACCAAAGTAATTCCCCTAGGCATCAACCTGGAATTCCCTGGGTTCAGATACAGATAAGCCACAGAATGATCTGGTCACCTGGGGAAGCCAAAGGCAGTGTCTGGCAGGATTTGAGGAAAGCTGATCCACTAAAGCAATCAGAAAGACCCTTAGCCCTGGCCTTTGGAGGCCCCAGCCAGGTAGGGGTCCCACAGCAGCTAGTGGCTTCTGCTCAGAATAATCACTCACAAAGTAGTCATTATGTACATTGGGAATTTTGCTGGTTTTCTGAATGCCACCTCGGTATATTCATGGGTTAATGCTAACATGGCCCTGAGAATCTTCTTTTGCTACACACAAGGATCTCTAGAAACCCTACTCTGGCAAAGATTTTGGTTCAGAATTATGTGTGAGCTCCAGGGGATTGCGGTTAGTTATCACTGACTCTCAGGTACCTGGACACGAGCCATGCTTCTCAGTGGACAGTGAGGTCATTATCTTGCCTTCCAGGTACAGGCTGGTGGTGGAGTGTGGGTCAGGGTATGAGCAAAGTGGTGCAATAGGATTTTCTAACATGCTCCCTCCTGCAAAAACATTGATTTGAGCAACTATCATGCATAAACAGAACAAAAAACCTTCACAAGAGCCAACCAAGGAAACAAGATGAAAGATTCCATTACCTGGGTATAGCACAGAAATAAATCAAGATGCATTCAAGAAGGTTTTATGTGATCTGTTTCATTCTCCTGAAAGCCTAAGAAACACAAGACAGAGAAACAGCCTCAGCATGGTGGAAGGAGAGAGAAGTGAGCAACAGACTTTGTCTTGAATCTCAATAACTAGTAAGCCCAGGAAAAGCCCTCCACTGGGAAAGGCCCTGCAGTCCTTGAATCCAAGGCCATACCCACCAATGGTGCCATGGGGCTCAGCCTGGTGCAGGTGGGAACTCAGATTCCTAGGTTCTAGTCTTGCCTGGCAGAAGGCATTCAGGCCAGCCCCACTGCCAGTCTGACTGCAGTGGCCCTGGGCTCTGGACTGCTCCTGTAGGGCTGAACCTTAGTATCCTCAGGCTCTGGATACACCCTTGCACCAGGATGCTTCCATAGGTTCAGCCCCAGGTCTTCCCTATGGCTCTACCCAGGAAGCCAGGCTCTCTGGATATAACGTCCAGTGCCTTCCAAGCTTCCAGACCGGTTCAAAGCCAAGTTAACCCACACCACCTTGTGTTTCTGCCTTCTCTAGAGCCAGACTGGCCTGTGCAGATGCAAACAGCAGGCCTACCCAGTGTCAGGCCTGTCCCTTGGCCCTATCCTATGCAGCCCCTCAAGCTCCAGCAGATCCAGGGTCTGGGCCTATCCCAGTAGATCAGAGAGTCAGACCAGCACCTAGAGACTCAAGTTCCAGAACCATCTCTGTGAACACAAACTCCACGCCACCAGCCCTAGCCTCAGAACCCAGGCCAGTGCTTGTGGATATAGTTTCCAAGCCAGCATTTACACATCCATCCTCCAGATCAGCCTCCGTGGCTATAGGTACCAGGCCAGAACCTGTAATCCCAGGCCCCAGACTGGTCTTGTAGCTCCTGGTTCTACCTCTGGTCCAGCACCAGGCTTGGACTTAAGCTCCAGATCATCTCAGGGCCTCCAAACCCTGGTGGACCAAGGCTTTAGGCATATTCCAGCAGACCCAGGCTCCAAACCAGCCCCTACAGGCCGGACCCTGAGGACACATGGTACAGATCCACTCCAACAGTAGATTAATTCATGTAGACTGGGGCATAAGACTCATCTTGAGGAGAGCCCATGTACCCTACCTTTTGGCCAATCCCTGCAAATACAGGCCTCAGCCCTATCTCTTTGTTGATCCAGGCACTAAGTTAGCCTGCCTGGGGACCCCAGAAGCAAACCCAGCCACAGACCAGCCCAGGCAGTCTGCTCAAATTTCTGGAAGGACTGACTTATGGAAGGTTTTCCCAGACTAAGCCAGAATGTGAAGATGGAATAAATCTCTCTTCAAAAGTGCAAACATCAACAACAGCCCTGTGGGTCAAGAACCACTGGGACAACGCGACTTCATCAATTAAAATACCAGTAAATGACCCTAGAGACATAGAGACCTATGATCTGCCTGACAGAGAATTTAAAGTAATTGATATTAGGAAGTTCAGTGGATTTCAAGAAAATGCACGAGAAATAAGTCCAAGAAGTCAAGGGAATATTAAATTAGCAAAATTAATTATTAACAGAGAGGTTGAAAGTCTGCATATAGCTGAGCTATCGATAGTTCTGACCCATAGCCCAGTCCAGGAGTGAGGTCAGTGTCTCTTCTCCCGCCCTCTGGACACAGTTCTACACAGGACACACCTCAGCATTAAATGTTGAGCCCACAGCTGGATTAAGGAGCATGGTTATCTGGGAAAAGGTTGTTTTCTGGATATTTCCACAGTCGTTAATGGCGAGCCACCTGTACACACACCTGAATCACATCCTTCTTGTTTGAAAGCAAGTTTTCAAAACTTACCTATTTCCTACATCTAAAATAGCTTTAACTTTCAAAGGAGAGACCCTGGAGAAAAAAGAATAAAGGAAAAATAAATATTAATGTTTACTATGAAGTTGTAAATCATATTGCAGCACTGGGCTGTTTACGGATTTCTTTCAGGTCAGGCTTCGAGCTGGAAATTGCATGCTAAAGGAAGTAGTTTAGTTTTAAGTGGGAATCGTTTACCTGTGAAGCCAGCTGCAGGTACCTCGGATTCATGAGTTCATGTGGGTTCCCACTAGCACCCCTCATGAGGCCACAGTGTGTTTTAAATTCTGACATGGACACGAGTGCATCCTTGTAGGAGGCCATGTCTACCTGCCGCACGTGCAGCTGATGGCATTTCTTCTGTGTTCCTCCACCCTGTAAGCCCCCAGTCTGATACCTGTTGCAATCAGAATCCTCCTGCTCCTGTCTCTGAAGTCAGTTCTGCAGGGCGCTGGTTTCCTCCCACCCAGTCAACACGTCAAGCTGGAGTCTCTCCCCATATTCCCCAGGGGAGATCTTAGGGCCAACTCATGCCACTCCCAGATGTCACAGTGCATTTCCAGTCTGCTGTCCATACACAGGCAGGTGTCATGTGGCAAGACAAAGCCAGGAGACAGGGCTTTAGGTGAGCTGCTCCTGCAAAGCAAAGATTCCCCAGGTGAACATCTTTTCTTTCCTTTATCCTTGGGGTCCCTAAGTAAGTCTCTAATGAGAGTAGACCCCATATCTTCTGCCTAAGCTTCCAAGTCAATTTCTTCTGACAATAACCCTATGTTCAGTACTGATAACCAGTGCCAGGTCCTCTGCAGCTGCGATGGAAGACACTGGCCGCTGCAGACAGTGTTTACTGTTAGTGAATCAGAGGGTTGCAGAGTGAGAGGGCGAGAAAGGATAGAGACCAACTGGTCCAGCTTTTCATTGCCCTCAGGAGGAAAATGGGGATCAGGGTGAGCTGCCGTCACTATTCGGGCTAGCCTTAAGACCCAGGTCTTGCATACTTGACCAAATCTTTGCCATCCATTCTGGAGAACATTTAGAGCCAAAGGACCAACTTTGGATTTTTATGTAGGTGATCTAGAGGAGTGAAACAGGCTGAGGATACAATGGAAGAGTGAAGACTCCTCTAAAGGAGACCCCTGGGTCTCTACCCTGTGTACCTCCTCCAACCTAGTCAGGTTGGGCCAGAGGAGGGTGGGCAAAGTCAGTCTAAGCCTAGGCCCTTATCTCGGCACAATCGAATAGCTCATTAACTGAAGTTTGCTTGAACTTCATTTGCATGGCTTGGCTGAGGGACTCAACTGCACGGGCACAAGAACAGCCTAAGTGGTACAATGTGAGTTCCTGAATCCTCCCTGAGATTCTGAGCCACTGTGATGTGACTGGACCACAAGCCGGGAAGAGCCAGAGGGGAAGGGACAAGAGCCTAGGTTGGACCATAAGACTTGGAATAGGTGAGCCCACCACAAGATGTAGACAAATCCCCAAAGTTCCCTGTAGGTTGTCACATAAGGAAGTTGGATGTGAGCCTTCTGGTTCTGGTACCTCAGGGTTGTGCCACCTGACAGATCTGGTGCTCAGACTCCTTGCCTGCTGTGCTGAGCAGGCACACAGAGACTAGGGCAGTGTCATATGACAGCCAGGGGCACAGGGCTTTTTGACAACACTTTCTGCGAAGATGAGACTGGACATGGATGCTTGGTCCATTCAGCTTATACCAACCGATGCCTTCCAAGGTGTAGAAAAGCTGAGAATAAAGCCCCACTGAACAACCTACCTGAGAAGTTGGCTTGAATCCTTCAAACTTAGCTCTTTTAATTCTGCTTTTCCCCTAGGCTTGGGTGTGCATTTACACATGTAGGAGGGAACCAGCTCATCGCCACGCAAGACCCTTCAAGGGATAAGAAAAGAATGAACCTTGAAAAATCAACTCTGGCGAGACAGATCTGCCTTCCCACTGCAAGTGTCCGGGCACCGTGGAGAAGAGACGCTCTTTGGAGTCAGATCTGAATTCCAGGCTGAGCTCTGCTACTAGCCAGCTGGGAAAGATCAGAGTGACTTAACTTCTCGGAGTCTGTGTGTTTGATTGTCTGCAAAAGCCAAATGGGAGCAATCAAACTTATCGTGAGGTTGTAGGAAGAATAAATCTGGATATGCACATGGAAGCGCTTAGCACAGAGAGGGAGCTCGGTAATCCTGGCCTTTTCTCCTCCACCTGTGACCCTCTGGCTTTTCCCTCTGCTGGGGGGTGCGGGGAAGGTGTGGTTACCCAGTCTCTCCTGCCCTGGGTGGGAGTTATCAAGATAGCATGGGGTGGGGGTCGGCTCCTTCTCTCTCTAGCTTTATTGAAACTATTCAAAAGAAGCATTGACACCAAAAGTAGCTCTGGGGAAACAAAGGGAAATGAACAAAGCAAATATAAAGCCATAAAAAGAAATGCACAGAGCAGCTGTACAAGAGCCGCTGACAAACCTCCCACGGTTTTCAGGGACAATGGGTCCCCATCTGAGCGAAGATGAAGGCCCTGTCCCTCTCCCAGGGCCTGCTTTGCCTCTGGGCTGTTTTTCCAGCCTGAGGAGGTTGGAGGCACAGAGTGCGTGTAGTGGGGTGCCTGGGTCGGCTCTGCAGCTCCTTCGTGCACACTCGCTCTGAGGGCTTGGAGTCCCCCGCCTGTCCGATGGTGGCCCTGACAGAGGGTGCAACCACAGCCCCTCCTGCCCTCCTGGTGGAGCTGTGCCAGGCTGCACAGAGCCTGTCATGACTCGGGCTCGGGGGGCTCACTCCCACGCAGACAGGTGTCAGGCAAGCAGCCGCAGGAAGAGGCTGCCGCAGCTTCCTTTTCTGTGGATGGGAAAGAAGGTCTGGCAGTGTCGGCTGCTGGAGCTGTTGAGGGACAGAGATCAGGAGTACTGGGGTGCAGTCAGGGACCCAACCCCAGCTCACAGTCCACTGCCCATATGTGGTGTGGGGGTGGGGGATGGTACACCACAGAGGGCAGGCTCTGTGCAACAACTGCTTCGAGGGCAGAGCTGGTCAACTACAGGCTTGGCCTGAACTTGGGGTAACTAACGTGAGCCTCAGACCACAGATTACTAGCATCAAGAGAAGAGGGAGGTGGGTCCTCTGCTTCTCAGAGCTTCCGGACCAGACAAACAGGAATTATAGGACAGTGCAGGCTGCCTTTGTGGCACAGCCTGGGGCCCGAGGAGGGAGCTAGGATGAGCTCAGTGACATGGAAAACTTGCCACTGAAGTGCTTAGCATGGAGCAAGGGGCTCTGGAAGGACCTGGTATGTGTCTATGAGGGCCCATCCAGGAAGGGAAATTGGCTACAATCAAGAGATATCTCTGACGGAACAGGAGTCAGAGGTGCAGGAAGATTTCCGTCACTCAGAGGGGCGAGCCATGGAGCAAGCTCTGTGTTAAGCTGTTCAGAAAGATGGTCTGTCTGGGATTTTAAAGACTGATGCCCTAACACAGTTGATGCTAGGATTACACCAGTTATGGAGCCAACGAAAGGCCTAGTGAGCCCTCTCAGTCCCGCTGATACAGAGGAAATAGCATAATAACTCTTGACTCACTTGATGTCAGATACACTGAATGAAGTCTAAGGACCAACAGAAGTTAAGAATAGGAATATTTTATTGAGACAGCTCTGAGAGATAGGAGGGGGCCAGACCGTGGGTTGCCAAGGATCCCACTTCACACTGGAAATTTTATAAAGTAAATTCCTGAGGCAGATACAAGGTGGATCAGAGCTATGGTGAACCATTATGATGGTAAATGTAGCCGCTTAAATAATAATGGAGAAGCAGGTTATGTAGGGATTATTCGGGGAAGGAACAAAGAGCTTCTTAGAAAGGGATGGCTCAGAAGGTCCTGGTCACTCACCTGGGTGACTGATGTGTAATCTAGTCTTTATTGGATGAGATGCTACCAATTATAGTATAGTCATTAATTTATCACTTATCCCTTGTGGAGGAATGTCAGCCTGCTCATTCTATCGTTATTTTGATGCTTGGGCTTCACCAGAGGTGTCTTCAGCCACAGTGATGGTGTGTTTTCATCCTCTGCATGGACTCTGTCAAGCACCCAGCCCCGACTGATTGCCTAGAATATTTCCACCTAGCTCAGCTCTCGGTAATAATGGGAGCCAGCCGGTGGTGCACAGTGGTGGTCTGAACATATATACACGAGCTTCCTAATCAGAATGAGTGTCAGTTTATGGTCAATGTCGGATCACCGGATGATCTGCCAGGGCCCTCACTGAGCAGGGAACAGGTTACTGGATCATGAGGAACGCAATCCTGCCCCAGTGATGGGGGCACAGGCTGACTGCCAGAAGAAAGGGCCTGTGGGTCCTTGTACCATAATAGACCTTCCAGAAGGGACATCCTACTTCCGTGTCAGCTGAGGCCCAGTGGTCCACCCAGGTGCCCATCTAATCCACTCCCATACTCTGGACAGATTGTTCAGGGCACCCCTGCTGGGAAGCTTAATAATCTACAAAAGGAGACATAAGGGAATCACTCCAAAGGGTCAGCTCCCTGTAGGGCATCATTGCTTTTCCTTGGTTCCTGTAGAAAACCATCTCTGAACTCAACCTTCTCGAAATGCCCTGTCCATCTATCACCCCAAATAAGGACATTTCTTACCTAGATGGATTTTAGATGAGACAAAGTGAGACAGGCTGTTTCTATCAGAAACACAGTAGCTAATAGGGAGAACTAGACATTTCTTACATTCACGGCTTTCCACCCTCATCCTGTTATCCTCAGTGTGGTACTTTTCTGGGATACACTGTCGTGGTACTTCATCTCCAGTTTGTGTTGGTGAGATGTTTCCATGGGTTTGGGCTTTTTCTTTACTGCACTGGGAGTAATCATCTAGTTTTTCCTAGGCATGGGATAAAACATCTCTGACCCCTCCAGGGAAGCGAGATAAGATGGCTATATTTCCTGAGTATCAGTTCTTCACAATGCTTTCAGAGAAGGATGATCCTAGGTTTTCTTTTTTTTTTTTCTATTTTAATTGCTAATCACTTGAGCTCCATGCTTTATGCATGGCGTGTTTTGTTTGTACACTCACGCTGGCTCGTTTAGCATTCCTCTTGGGTCTAACCATCCCTGCTTCCTTTTGGGAAGCTACCTCTTCCTGGCTGTGGCAGACTTGTATGTCTTGCTTCCTTGACTCAATCCTTTGATCAGATTCTACCTCAGCTGGCCCACCTACAGGTGGGCACATGACCTGTGCCCAGCCAATCAGACTGTCTCCTGGGATTTTGAAGATCAATGAGAGTAACAGAGACACCAAGACATGAGAAGCAACACCTTGTCTATCAAGCATGGCCTTCCCTGGCTCCTGTCCTGCTTCCAAGCTCCTATCCAGACTCTGCATCACTTCCATCAGCTCCCTGATAGCCCTCTGATGAACTTCCTTTTCTATATATATCACGTTTTAGGATTTGGCCAAATTCCAGGATGAGTTCCTTCCCTGGCATTATTTTGATTCTTTATAAATAAGCAGTCCAATAAAACAGCAACAACAACAAAAAGATGAAGCTATTGGAAGACCAAGAAATCCAAGAACTTTTCTGCTGTCTTTTTATCTTCCTCAAGATGTTACTACTCTTTGACGGACTGAGAACAGAACTGCTTCCATGCACCATAGTCAAGTAGTGTTGAAAAAGAAGCCTGACCATGCAGCTTGCAATCCATCCATCCATCCTCCATCCTCCATCCATCCATCCATCCACCATCCATCTACCCATCCATCTATCTACCCACCCACCCATCCGCATTGCTGTGGGTGTGGCCCCTTCACAGCTCCTGCCATTGGCCAGCCCTGCCATGGCAGCCTTGCAGTGGGGAGGAGCTTGACTCTAGCTGTCAATGGACCACACCCCTGGCCCAGGCTGCACCTCCTCACACATCACTGCACTTTCATCCAGCCTTACCCATGAAGCAGCTCTCACATGGCACTCAGGACAATGAGGAGGCTAGAAGGGCACTGCCCCCGAGGGTGCCATAGAAGCTTTAGCTCAGGCCCAGGAGCTGCGCTGAGTGCTCTGGGGGAAAGCAGCTGAGCCCGTGAGAGCACAAACCCCTGATTCATGGGTGAGGACACAGCATACACTGGGGCTGCGGGACTTCCTGTGTTTAGCCAAAATCTACCTGAGGTTTTGTTTATTTATTTTTATTATTATTTCTTTTCTACCTGAGGTTTTAATCCAAGGACCCACAGGGTAAAGTGACTCTCAATTAGATCAGTGGGAGAATCTCAGTGAAAGGTCCTGAGTTCAATCCCCAGTATTGCCAGAAAAGAAAAGAAAAAAAAAAATTTCATTCATGTTTGGAATACTGGAGCCATCGCTTCCCACACCAAGGCTCAGCAACTCCAGGAAACAAAAGGAAACGGGAACCAGAGAAGGTCGAGCTGGAGTGAAAGGCAAGTGGACAAGGAGCTGCACCCCTGCCACAGGCAAGGGGGACTGGAGTTTTCATCAGAGGACACAGCTAAAACCAGTGGCTAGAATTTCCAGGGCAGCACACTTCAATTCCAGTGAGGAAATTCTGTTAAACAAAGCGATGCCGCAGAGACAGGCCTCCCTGGGGGCGGCTGTCAGGAGAGGGGACAAGGATCTGGGCTCAGGAGGCAGCTGCCAGGGTCAAGTCCCAGCTCTGTCACCTAACAGCTGTGAGCCTGTGACAAGTCATTGGGCCTCTCTGTCTTGTTTAAAGGGAAGGAGCTCATTGTCCCATCTTCCCAGGAGGGTACGAGGGTTGGTGGTGAGGGCTCTGGGCAGTGTCTGCTGTGTCCTGCTGCTCACTGGATAAGCACTGGGAGCATTAGTGAGGACTGTGCTCTGGGCATGGTGGCCGGCTTTGCTGGAAGGGCGGCAACTGAGCTGTGGGTCAAGCATAGAGGCCAGTCCTGCTGGTTGGAACCGGGACCCCAGCCATGGCAGAGAGAACAGGACTTGGACTCTGGTGGCCGACAACCCTGTCCCATATCACAGTGCTCCCACAGTGACCTGCAGCAGGACCCTGAAGCTCCAGGTCTATTTTCACGTGTACTGGTGAGGTCGATTTGCTCTACCAAACTATCACAAACATGAGATAATTACGAGTGTAGGCATCTGTTACATTATTTGCATTTGTTTTGTGCATGTGAAATCTCCAAAGCTAATTATGCAGATCATTTCCAGACCGGTCACCTGTACATGATCCTTGGCACAGAAGCGGGCAGAGTGGGGATGACCATCCTTCCCCACCCTCCCCCAGAAGCCTGCAGCTCCTGGACACAGAGGGGGCCTCAGCAGCCTTCTAGCTGGGCTTTCTGTCCTCTCACAAGTGCCAGCTCCTTCCAGGCTGCTGTGTGTGGCTCACCCTTCTTTGCAATTAACTGTGATGTTCTGCTGGAGGCTTCCATTATAAATGATGAGAACAACCACTTTGCCTACATGGGGGCTGCTGGGCTGGACTGTCTGAGCTCCAGATGTACTGCCAAAGAAACAGAAGATGAGCCCTGGGGCAGGTCATGGCTGGCCTCCCTGCTCCCCACACGCAGTGCTGTCCCTCAAGTCCCCACAGTATGTTCCGTCCTAAGGACCAGGCTGGTACTGTCGCACCTTCTTGCTGACACCTGGGTGAGCGGCGGGAGTCAGGAAGCGAGGCTACAGAGGGAGGCTGGCAAGGAGGGCCACACTGTTTTTTCTCTTGGAGCCCTCTGTTTAATTCAGGATGCTTTAATTGAACACCTACTCTGTGCCAGGCGCATGGGGAGATCAGATGTGGTTTAGAGCAGGCTTCACTTCTTAGTAGCTTAGAATTAGTAATTTAGAATAACCAGTTCAGAAAATGAAAGCAGAACTATGCGCTCTCCTGAGCTTCTGCTATGGCCCTGGAAATTGCCACAGAAGTATAAAAGCAAAGAGAATTTTCAATCAGGGACAACCCCACCAAGGCTGAGTACAGTGATCATTTGCTGAGGACCTACTACGTGCAGAAGGCTCGCTTTAACTCCCCTACTCTAGATGACTCTGCCAGGTTCAGGATTATCATGCCCTCTGTTTACAGGTGAAGAGGTTGAGGTTTTGAAAGGTTAAATGGCTTCCTAAAGTTTTATTGTCAGGAAGATTTTGAACCAGGACAAGATTTCCAGTCTGAAGTCTATAATTTTTCCAGGAAACTAAGCTGCCTACTCTGAGAAGGCTGAATTTGTCCTGCCTTTCCATCTGTCTCTGCCTCCAGACGGTACAAACTGTGTACCTCTGAGGCACAGTGACTGTCCTTCCCCAAGGGGACTTCACAGGGGACATCCCTTCTGGTCCCACTCTCGGCCTCCATCTGTGACTCAGCCCTGAAACACTAACCTCACTGCCAACCCAGGTAGCTCTGGCTGCCCGCTCACACCAAGAGCCCAGAGGAATTCAGCCCCTGCGGGAAGCCGCTCCCGAGCTACGCCCCATCAACAGCCTGTTCCCTATCTAACCTGCAGGAGCACAAACATGCTCCTTATGTCATCTAAGGTGAGTTTGTTCCCCACTGCAGAGTTTTCAGCTAACAAAACTACAAAATGAGGAAGTGCTTTGAGAGAACCCAACTCAAGAGCTTCTTCTTACAGGTCTTGCGCTGAGGTTCGGAGGGGGCGCTCTCCCACCCTGGGCCATCAGAAGGGACCCCACACTCTCCATGCTCGCCACGTACAGGACAGAGCAGAACCAAGGAGCACAGCTCCTGCAGGTGTTTGTCCTAGCAGCCATACCATTTCATTTCATCTCATTTCAGCTCAGATTAGAAGGTCCCTCTCCCCATTTTCAGATGAAATATCTGATAGTCTGAAGAGTCAGAGAGGTGCCCGAGGTCACGCAAGAAGTGTAGGTAAGGTGGGAACGCACATCTGCGGGTCCTCAACACCCCAGAGTCGAATGGGGGAAGGGGCGGGTTTCCTCCCGCCTCTCCTTGGGTTTGCAAAAGAGCACAGGGTTGGGTAGAGAGGACGGAGGAGGACCCTTCACCACAGTGGAGCTGGCCCCAAGCCCCTCTCCACAGAGCAGCATCTGTGTGGCTGGAGGAGTGACCGAGCAACTCAGATTGGGCCAAGAGAGTGTATCTACTTCTCCAGCTTTGTTCCCAAATGACTCATGCAGCCCACAGAATAAAATTAATGTCTTGCCCAGAATCCGAAAATTGTATTTCTTCTTTTAGAAAAAAAAAAAATCACAATTAGCCTGCAGAGGGCCTCAGCTTCTTCTGGGGACATGGAGCCATCCTGTGGCCACTTCGCTGGACAGGCTGGCAGCTGCCACCAGGAGCCCAGGAATCAGAGGCCTGGCTGAAGCTGCCTCTCAGCCTCGAGCTGTGCTCTGGCCGGACCCCTGCTCCCACCGGTGATCTTTCGTCTCACCTTACTTCCTCTGAACAAATGTTCTCTGTGGAACCAAGTGCTCTGGAGGCCCTGGCACCCTTTCCCTCACATGGCTCCTCCTCTCTGTAGGTATTCAGCCTTTTGTTTCTCAGGCCTCGGCTGCAGAACTCCCCTTGGTGAGGCCAGGGAGCAGCGCCCTCCTCACTCCATGTCCCACTGTCCCTGTGCGTGTACGCGTCACTCACAAGGACGGACACCAGCCAACACCTGCACAGTGCTTGCTGCATACCAAGCGCCGTTCTGAGAGTTCCATGTGGGCTTCACACATTCATTCAATCTTTGCAGTCCTTCGGGGTGGTCATTCGTGCTATTTCTACTTTATAGAGGGAGAAATAAGACTTAGGGCAGGTAATCTGCCGGAGATCGCTCAGCTGTCAGTAACTCAGCCAGACTCTTGGGTTCTCTACAGAGGCTGCCACCCCTTCAGTGCCAGTCACCCTTCAGGCTATCCATCCACTTCTCAGTTTCTTCCTCTGCTCTGCAGGCTGCTTAGTCCTCTGGTATCTCTCTGCTTGACTTGGTATACAGACTGTGGTCAGGGCTCTGTAAGTGCCACCCTGTGTGCCACAGCTGTGTCCCCTGGCTCATAAGGGGCACCATGACTTTCATATCTGCAGTTCACCCACAACACATCACTAGCCCTGGTCTCTGAGCTGAGGATGAGACCCCACTGGTGTCCTTCCAGCCCTGGCCTTGTCACGAATCAGGAGCCCTTCTGGTGGTGGTAGACACGATCAGGTCCTCCCCATCAGGGCACTTATGCCCAGGCACAGAGCAGGCAACGAGCAAATAGCAGCTGAGTGTTTAATGCAGTACGAGGTGATGGTGATACCCGTGAGTCAGAGGAAAACATGTATTGCTAGTCACTTTCTTATAGTTAGGAAAAATGCCCAGTGCCTGGACCTTAAAGGAGAGGCTTATTTGGTATCCCAGCTTTCAAAGATCATAGTCTATAGCTCGCTGTTCCTAAAGCCATAATAGCCTAGCAGAAGGGCCTAGTGGAGGACAGCTGCGCACATCATGGAGGCTAGGAAGAAGAGAGGAGGAAGGAGACAGGGAGGGAGATGTGTCCTCTTGGGCCACATCCCCCGTGAGCGGCTCCCTCTGACCAGGCCCCACCTTTTAACAGAGCCTTTTCAGCTATGGTCTCATTGGCGGGCTGAGTGAAGGAGAGCAAGCAGGCAGGAGCAGAGCGAGTGGGAGTGCTGCCAGAGCACATTCTGTAGATCATCCTGGTGCAAGCGGGGGAGGGGGCTGGACTCACTGGTCGGGGTCCCCCAGGGAGCCTGTGCAAGGGCTGGCGGAATCTGAGTTCTGCTTTTAGAAACTTGAAATCATGGGTCTATGGCTGCGGGGTCACCTGGTCACTGAGTCAGTAGTGATGTTTTGCGATGCTCCCGAGATGGTTCTTTCTGTCACCACTGCCATCTCTCCAGTGGCACAATAAACGAGCAGTCACTGTGCTGGAGATCCACGCCTGTGAAGGTAGCGTGGGGGACCTGCAGCATGGGAAGGGGGCTGCTCACCTAGACCCGAAAGCCAGGGTGGCCTCTGCCGTGAGACCAGGAAGACTAGTGGGAGTTGGCCTGGCAATCGGTGTTTGAGGCAGGGGAACCGCGTATAGGAACAGAAACCTGAGCTGCTGCAGCCACCATCTTGCCTGGGCCCTTGAACCACTCAGCCATTTGTCTTTCTGGACCCCCTTGCAAGCTCCAGTGCCCGCCAGACTGGGTACATCTTCATCAGCTGCCGAACACTGTGTAGAGATTTGCCACCCCCGATTCAGCCCAATCTCCCACTCTGCTCTTGGCAGGATCTGCGGCCACTCAGCACTCCTTCTTCCCGTGATAATTAACTGCTTGCCACACTCCCACAAGCATATATTCTTCAGACTCCTGTTTCCTCTCTGGCTTCTTCACTTGCTAAGAGTGACCTGACTGCATACTGTAACGTGAACCCCAGCCCCCTCCCTGCACCTAAGGAATACTTGCTTCTTCATACGTCTCCTCCAGTGGCCCTGGAATAAGGTGCAGTCGTTCTCCTTGGAAAAGATTAACCCCTTAGAAAAAGTCAAGCATTTGTCTTGTTTCAGTTGGATTGCAGAGAAACCAAATAGTCCAGGTTAATAAGGAGGAATTTCTTTTTATGGAATTCCAGATAAAAATTGTGAGCGGGGGGCTGGGGAGTTAGTTCAGTGGCATAAGTATGTGCCTGGCAAGCGCCAGGTCCTGAGTGTGATCCCCAGTACCAAAAAAATAAATAAATAAATAAAAATACAAATAAATAAATAAATGAAAGTTTCCCAAGACAGTTTCCTGCCAAACATGGTGGTGCATGTTTATAACACCAGCACTTGGGAGGCTGAGGCAGGAGGATCATTGCAAGTTCAAGACCAGCCAGGGCTACAAAGTGAGTTCAAGCCTAAACTGCATAGGGAGATCATCTGAAAAAAAAAAATCTGAAAAGAAAAAGAATAAAGAAATAGGATTTTTTTTCCCGTAAAGCATGATGGTAAATGGCTGTAATCCCAGCTACTTAGGAGACTGAGGCAGAATTTTGCAAGTTAGTTGCCAGCCTAGGCAACCAAGGGCCTCTCTTAAAATGAAAATTTTTAAAAAGTGGGGTTCTGAGAATGTATCTTAGCATTCTCTGGGTATTGTCTCTAGTACCGTCCCCCACCTTTAAAGTAAATAAAATCACCTTTTTTGCAACTCTATTTGATATAGGTAAAACTCACCAGCAGACAAAATGATCACATCATAGTTAATATAAGATGTTGCGGGGCTAGATAAGGCTGCTGGTACCCGGACTTGCTGGTCAGCCCGACTATGAGCACTGAGAAAGGGCCTCCTGATGCTGCAGCACGCAGCGCAGCCTTCTCCTGCATACTGAAGTCACCTGTGGAGCTTGCGCAGCTGCTGCCGGGTGGGACACGCCCTACTGACTGTCACTCAGAACTGTGGCCTGGGGGCAGCTTGGCCTAGCAGTGGTTGAAAAGGGCCCCAGCTGATTCTACCAGTGGCCAAACTGGTAGCCCGCTGCACCATGGCCCCCAAAGCACCACTGTAAACCTTCTTGCCCCAGCAAAACATATCCTAATCAAGCCTTTCCGGTTTGTCTTCAGCTAAAAAAATTTTGAAGGATAGAAAAACAAGGTAACTGACACTGAAAGGACACAACCAGCCAAGTCCACAGTATGATTTATTCTGCCTCCAACTATCTCATTGCTTTTTGTTTTGTTTTGTTTTTCAACTATCCAATGGCTTTTAAAAGGGAGGGTCTGTTCCAGATCAAAGGATTTAAATACCCAAGAACCAAATGGGGTACCTTGAATAAAATAAATCATTTTTGCACACTTTCAGAAACTTGTGTATGGACTGGATGTGAGGACATGGCTATGTCAACAAAGTTTAAAATTTTTTTTTTGTCTCTTTGAGACAGCGTCTCACTATACAGCTCAGGCTGTCATTGAGCTCACTTTGTAGCCCTGGGTCGCCTCAAACTTGCATTGACCCTCCTGCCTCAGCCTCTTGAGTGTTGTAGCCACAGACATGTGCCACCACACCTGGCCCAAAAGCCATGTTTTTAAATTTGAAAGAATAAAATGAAGGAAGAGCTAGGACTTCCTTAAAACACTTTAGCCACAAGTAGATGAAGCAAGCATAACAGCATTTGGGAATTGTTAAATGTCACTGATAGATGTTCGTTATGGGAGTCACTACTTTTCTTTATGTTTGACATTTTCATAATAAAGCAAAACAGCAAATTCATTCACTTTCTTAGTATCAGCTGTTACTTGCACGATTGTTGCCTCATCCTGTCATGTTCACAATCAGCAACGGCGATGGGAACTGTTTCCAGTGCCTCGATCCCCACTACAACCCTGTAGGGTCAGCGTTGCATTCTCACTGCACAGTTGAGAAGACTGAAGCTCAGAGCAATACTGGGGCTCACTCAAGATCACGTAGCTCATAGGCACAATCAGAATTAGAAACCAGACATCAAAGCCCCTTGCCGGGAATGGTGAACCTTTTAGAGCTTTCAGTGATACCAAACAGCCCGCTGCAGCCTACGAGTGCCTGCCATAGGTTGGCCACCACGGCTCTAGCCTCATCACAATGTCCTGCTATTGACGTCTGCCTTTTTCCCTCTCTCACCCTTTCTCTCTCCTTCTCTCCTGCTCCCTCCTGTTCAGGACCCTGCCTCCTGAAGGACGCCCTCCTTCACCACTCTGCGGCACAGCCGTTTCTTTCTTCTTCCCTTCCCTCCCACACCCTTGGTGCCTGCCCATCCTGATACCCACCCACTCACTGTTAGTCACCTATTCTATGACTTACATTATACCCAGTTTACAAAAAGACCTCATGAACAAAACCTGGAGAATGTTCTCGGCCTCACTGAGCCCCCTCGCAGTGTTTGACCCACATAGCTGCTCCTTGCTTCTTAGGACTTTCTCTCTGATCGACCTTTCAAAGATGGGATTCTCCAGAGGATCACCCTGACTCTGGCTCTCTTTATTCCTAAACTTAATGTAGTCCTTTCCCAACTTATGAACTAATAAAATCTTCACTGTCTCCGTAAGTATTTCTCAAAGCAGGACCCTAGGATAAGCCTCCCCTACCTGGGGCTCCACCCCAGACATGCTAAATCAGACTCTCAAAGTTAGACGTTTTTCAGTAAGTTCACTGTTTTCAGTAAGTTCTCCAGGAGATTCTGATGTCCCAAGAGCAGGGATGCTTTCCAGGGGCCTATCCTTTCCCAGGCTTCCCCCTGCCATCTCTGAGCTACTGAGTCTGATGTTGTCCACCTCCCTCCTGAGTACTTCACCCTCTGCCAGTCTCCAGCCCTGGCATGCCAGTTTCGTGTTCCGTGTCCTCCTCTTCCTTATTTTCCACATGTTCTAACTCTTGTGCCATGCTGTACTTCTGTTTTTGAGGCATTCCCTGCATTCTCCTCTCTCCTAGTCCCACCTGGCCCCACTGTCTTGCCCCTGGAGGCCCACATCAACCAAGTAGTCCTCTACACTGCTGCACAAGTACCCAGAACAAAGTACTGATTGGGGTGCATTTTCCAACCTTGCAATAAAGTTCCCTAGTGCCTGTGGAATAAAATTGACATTTTCCTGTGGCCTGGTCTCCTCCTACCTTTGTAGTCTCACCCATTGTTGTAGATTGCTAATTGGTGGTCAACTTGTTACACCCAGCTGAACTGAACTAGCATGGTGTTAGGCATGGGAGGCGCACCTGAAGGTTGTTGCCGGCAGCATAAGAGGCAGAATTGGAAAAGCTGTAGGGAGCCTACTAGAGAAGCTGTTGGGAGAAGTTGTTGGAGCTTTTGGAAGCTGCTGGTTCTCTTGGGCCATTCTACTGGAGGACCTTGTCATGCTAGCTTTCCTGAGGAACTTGACTGTTCTTGTCAGAGGAGGAGTTCGGGACCTCACTGCCACTGAGAATGACTATGGTTCACTTTGGGGGAGCTCTGGTCCTCACCTTGAGCATCATCTCCTGGCTCAGAAGGGGAAGGTGGTGCACAGCTCAGCCTTGTGAAGAAGCTTGTCCTGTTGGCTTTCCTGATGGGAACTCAGTTTTCCTCATCCTGGAAGAGCCGGGACTTCACTGTGGCTGAGGATGGCTGTGGTACCTTTGGGGGAGCTCTGGTGCTTACCTGGAGCACTGCTTCCTGGCTCCAGCTCAGATCCCTCAGCCTGCTGGCACAGACTTTGTAGCTTCCACCACTGGCCTTTGGGCCTTCCCAGCACAGGTCTGTGAAGTGTGCCTGTATGAGACATTGCCTTTGGCCCTAGGCCTCCAGTTGGACTTGTGGGAGGCACTGTTTTGGGCTCTAGGTCTTCAGATGGACTCGCAGGATATTAGGATCCAGGCCCTCAGCGGGATTCTTTGATCTTTAGTGTGTGGACAGATTTCCTACACTCTTGTATATGATTCTTTGGGTGATTATAATCTTATAAAATGTGTCCTGTATTGTACTATTTCCCTTGCAAAAACCCCAAACCACAACATCTGCTCTTTAGATCTGAAAGATCAAAACTTAAACTGTTGTTTATTCTGCACACACAGATAGATGCCAGTGCTTTGCCCACGAGTCCTCTTCTCTTCCTTCCATCTCAGACATGCCAATCCCACCTCTCTGGGTCACATCCTCATGCAGCTCTCTCCAAGTGGAATCTGGGTTGAACAAGGGAATGTAGTGGAAAAGCCATTGCCTGATGCTCTGGGATAGATTGTAAAAAGCCTGGGGGGCCAGCCAAATAACTCAGCAGATCAAAGCACCTGTCAGCAGGTACAGGGGTGCACTGACATGGCAATTGAGACTGGGTGTGGTGGTGCACACCTATAATCCCAGCTCAAGAGTGGATCACTACAAATTTGATCTAGTAGTGAGACGCTGAACACCCTATAGACCCTTCCCTAAAATACAAAAAAATAAAAGCCGGTAGACTCCCCCTTGACCTCTTGGAATGCATTCTCTGAGAGAAGTCAGCTACCATGCAAGCAGCCATTCAACCACCACAAGTTCACCATACTGTGAGGAAGTCCAGCTAAACAAGTAGAAGAGGCTATATAGGGAGAAGCTTCTGCCAGCCCAAACTTCTAGCCATTCTAGAGGGAGTACAGATGGGAGAGTAAGAGGGCCATTTGGATGCCCATGCCAACTGGCTTTTAAGTAACTCCAGTGCCAACTGCACCCTGACAGCAACTTCATAGCAGACCTCAAGTGAGAACTGCCAATCAACTTCCAATCAACTGCCAATCTGCCAAAGAACTCTGAAAGAATACAGTAGGTCATGGTTTTTTTAAGCCACTAGGCTTCGGAGTGATTTGTTGCCCAATAAATTTTTGGAAAGCTCTTATTCCTAAATCCAGGTCAAATACTCCTTCCAGAGTGAAGTGCACTCTGAGCTTTTGGGTGGAGTAGGTTGCACTTTTTCATGTACTCCTTGTCTTGATGCCTATCAAAGTGTCTTAGCACAGGCTGATGCACAGCACAGGAAGGCCAAGAGTTTTTGTCTTGTTTACCTAGGTAGTGCTGGTGCCAGTCACTGTTCATGACACAGAGCACACACTCAGACCATGTTTAATGAATTGATTTCTTTCCCCTCCTTCAGTTCCTAGGATAGATAGGAGACCCCCGAGAGGACTCAACACAGAGAATCAAGGAAACCCCATAGCACCAAGCTTGGTCCAGTGATGCTGAATGCCCCCAATCAGTCTTGGCAAAGCCTTCCAGACCAGGGGAAAGGAGATCTTGAGACAATGTCAGAAGCCTGATCTGGTGAAGGGAGATGAAAGGAGCTAGAGGTGACCATCATTCCTTGCTCACTGGAGACACAAAGATATTTGCAAGCCCACTGCCTTCAGTGCTAGGACACGTCCCTACTCCCTGGACAGCTCCTTCAGGCTCTGGAATAGAGGCCTCTCATCCCATAAGGTGGTTGGCCCTGGATTCCTTCACCATAGGCCTGAATGAGACAGGTGTTACAAATGCTTAGAATAGAAGGCACTGCCAACCCAGGCCTCTGAATTGTTGCTGAGCCCCAGAGGAGAAAGCCACCACAAGATGCCTGCTACCTCTGTGGGCTAGGAATAAACCTAGGTCACCACGTCTTCTTTCATAACAGTCCTCCCTCTGGCCACCTCCAGTTTTTCCCAATAAGCAACTCTGCCATTATTCTTAATCATAGCCTGCCAAATAATTTTTAGTATATTTTATGCAAATGACAGCTTTCATACAGATAACATTGCCCCACAGATGATAAAAGTCCCTGTCAAAGGATGAGAGGCAAAGTCATTGGCCTTGGTCTTTTGCGGACCTGTGCTGAGGATCCTTCTAGGAAGTTGGCCTGTTAGAGAAGTTCCTCCTTCTGGATGATATTAGGATCCTGGAAAGCTGTGAGAAAAGTACTCTGCCTGGGTTTCTGCCCGGCGGAATTAAGTTGGACTCCCTGAGTGTAGGTCCTGGCTATCAATACTTTAAGGAGCTCCCGGAGAGGTTCTATGTGCCCTCAAGACCGCAGCCATGTTCTGGGACCGAGACCCCTGGTGATGCCGGGCCGAGCCAAGCCAGCTTCCTGCCTGTTCTAGTTTTCATTTTGGCTGCAAATAATGCTTTTCTAAAATACCGTCTGTCTCAATAGAATAAGAGGAACACCAGGGAGCCTTGGGGAAATCTTCAGTGAACTCAGGCAGGGTCCTCTTTCCTGTCCAGTTCTGTCTCACAACTGCGTGCTGTCCGAGGTGAGAAGTGTTTTGTGACAACCGTGAAGCCCACAACATGAGCAAATGTCACGCCATGAAGTGAGAAAGCACAATTTCCTCTCTTCTATGATTGCAGCTGCATAAACAGAACTTCTTTTTAAGTCTGAAAAAGGAAAGCAAAACATGATCACCATTTAGGGTATTACGTGATTTTTTTTTCCTTCTCTGTCAAAACTCCATGTGTGTTGATCAGCATACTTTTAAGACAAAAAAAGAAAAAGAAAAAGCACAGAAAAATAAAGAAAATTTTAAAAAGGAAAAAAAGAAAGAAAGAAAGAAAGAAAGAAAGAAAGAAAGAAAGAAAGAAAGAAAACAAAACACAGCCTGAAGACTTGGATGTACCAGAAGAGTGACTTTAGGGCTCACCAGGGCGCCTAAGTAAGTAAGTCCTTCAGGGCCCCTGCCCTCACCCGCCTGGATTGCTGGTGCATGCGGATCAGCGGAGCTGCTTGTCGCACGGTTCTGTGCTGTTTCTATGAGACAAGGGAAGCAAATGTCGAGTGTCTGTCCCCCTCAGGACGGGCAGGGGCCACGCCAGCTCCCGAGCGGGCGGTGTCGCCTCCTCTCCCCAGGCACCCCGCCCCGGGCTGGCTCGGCTCGCAGCGCCGTCCTCCTCCGCGGCCCCCTCGCCCCCTCGCGGCTGCGCCTCCTTCCGGGCCGCCCCTGCACGCCGAGGCTTGCCAGCGCCTACGCGGAGCTCGGAAAGCCCCATCTGTTCTCCGGAGCGGTCCCGCCGCCGGAACGACCATCCCCGCGCCCGGCCTCCCAGGGCGGGGAGGCTGCCCACCCAGAGCGCTGCGGGGCCGGGGTTCCGCGCGGGGAGCTCGAGCTGGGGCCCTGGGCTGTGACCGCAGGGCTCCCGAAGGCCGAGGCGGGAGGCTCGCGGGGTGGGGCCGAGCCAGGGGGACTCCGCGACCTAGCGAGCCCCGGGCTCACAATGGAAAACAGAAACCCGCCTGAGGCTGCCGCTCAGGGTGAAGGGCGCCTCCCCGCAAGGGGCATGGGTCGCTCGGTCGGGGTAAGGGACCCACGAGGAACCTCCTTAGGCCCTCCTTCGCCCGGTCAGAGCCGCTGGGAACCTGGGTCCACTTCGGGCCACCTGCGCCCTGGAGCGACCTGAGCGCGGGAGAGCCGCCCCGCCCTGGATCCGCCCTAGACCGGGGCGCAGGATTCCGCACCCTTCTCGCGGAGCTGGGACCCTTGTCTTTTGCAAAGTAGCACACAATTGCTCCCGGCCGTTAGCCGTGATCTCGTTGAGTATTCTCTACAACCCGCAGTGGCAGGTATTACTATTCAAACCATGTTTTTAGTTACGGTAGTTGGAGCACAGACAAGTTCAAGTAGTTTTCCTTAAATACACAGCTAACCGTAAGACAATGTGAAGGATTCTGAACTCAAACTGCTTGGGCTAGCGTTTTGGCTCTGCCGCTCCCACGAAGTGTGGCTTCATTTATCTGACCATGAACTTGCTCTCCTATTAAATGGGGAGGGTGGGGTCAGGGAGATGGCTCAGTGGAACAAGCGCTTCCCTGGCAAGCGCAAGGACCTGAGTTCAATCCCTGGTTCCGCCAAATAAATAAATAAAATAAATGGGGAGGGGAGACTTAACTCCTGGTCATCAGAGCGGCTGTTTAAGAATGAAGCGACGTCGTCCACGTCAAATGCGCAGCACATCTATTTGGTATGGGACTTGTGGCTCAGTAAATGCCAGTTACGTTGTAAGTGGAAATGAACCCAGACACCTCTTCCAGCTGCCCAAGGGGTTTTGCCTTTCCCATGCATAGCGAGTGCGAGTGCGGAGCTCCTGCACGCAGGTTTGAAGAAAAGGAGGAACTGCACACTGGAGGCCGCCCCGGGCACCTCAGGCTAAAGCCTGCCAGCTCCTTCCAGGTGTTTTATCTCCTTTTATCAGAAACATGGCCGCTCAGTACCACAGGGAGGAGATGGGGCTGGGACTGGGGACCACACAAAGGAGGAGAAATGAAAGGAGGCCGCCTGCCTAGACGCGCGCCCCAAGGACAGTAGAGCCTCTTGGACCTTTGGAAAGGGGTGGTCTTGCGTGCCACCTCTGTCCCTTGCTGCCCAATCCCTTGCTTCAGTCAAATAGAAATGGAAGATTTTTCCTCAGCAGCTATAAAGTCCCCTCGGATATAAACTAATAGTAATAAAGTCTGAATACTCCAGTGATAGTTTTTCATTAGTTTTTCAGCAGCATCGCAGCAAAGAAACAAGCAGAAGGAAAAAGGAAAAGGGGCTTTATTATACTGGAAGATAAGGAATTCTCTGGATTGAAACAAAGGGAGGCTGAGGCTTTCATGGCCTGTTGCCAGGGGTGGGGTTTGGAGGGGGTGTTCAGATATTCCTGAGGATCTGATTGGGGTCTTCCCTGAGGCTGCGGGAAGGGTGAAAGGAAAGGTACTGGGTACTCACCCAGTACCCTGGGCTGAGTGGGAGAAGAAGGGGGAGGTGGTCTCTGGGAAGATAAGGTGTGGTTTTAAGGGCTTCAGCCATATTAAATGACCACCATAATAATTTGGCAATTCATACAAGGGTCCTAACCCATCACCCGGATGACCTCTTTGCCTTTGAGATTAGGATTTCTAGAAGGGAGGTGTGTGTTCTCCTTGCCTAACATTCAGGTGAGAATACGTGGTAGCAACAGCCATGGGAAACGTTCCTGACTTTATGAGTAATATGAGATTCATTCCACTTATGGAGAATCACCATAATAAAGGCCAGTGTGTGTGTGTGTGTGTGTGTGTGTGTGTGTGTGTGTGTGTGTGCTAGAAGCACACAAATGGAGATAGATGGCCTCAGAGATGTATTCTTCCCTTGTATACTTCTGCAGGCCACTGCCTGGTAAGACCAGAAGTGAGTTCATTAATTCGCCACTCAGCACTGCTGTGACCACTTCAGAACCTGACCTTGTCCATAGTCAGGTCATTCTCACAGGTGCTGCAGCTGTGGGGAAACTGGAGGAAACCAGCCTGAGAGCAGGAGGGACAGGGCTGCAGACGCTAAGGAGGGCCTGCTCCCTTCCTCCCAGGAGTGAGGTCACTCCTTTTGTGCAATGCCCCTAGCCCCAGGGGCTAATGTGCTCCCCGGCCAGTTAACTGTAAAGACTGCGTGCAAACCTGAAGTGTTTGCTTTGCATGAATAGACAAGCCTCCCACGAAGAGCACAGCCCACTTGCTGTGACCTCCTAGTGAAATCCTGTCACCCTTGTGGGAATGCATTTCTGCCTCTTTCTCTGCTGGCCGATTTTGTTGAAACCCTTGTCCCTGTGCATTTAACTTGAGCCTGTTCTTGTCACAAAAACAGTCTCCTGTTTCTAGCCATGATCCCAAATGTCCAATTGCAGTTCTCCCAAAGCTGGGGAACATCTGAGAGAATCAGTAGCTTTTTGCCAGAAATCTGACAACAGAATATCTCATTTAAATCCAATGATAACCTTGTGCTGTGTTACGGTGGGTGTCTAGGTGTCCCCCCAAAGCCTCATGCAGTCTTGGGACAGCCTCTGGAGTGTGTGATTGATTACAGTGGGTGTGGTTGCTGCACCTGCCCTGGGGCAGGTAATTTGCATTACAATGTAAGGTAGGAAGAGGAGCTAGCTGCTTGAGCTGCTGCCATCCCTCCCTTGTGCTATTGCTCTTTGCTGCCGCCATGAAAGGTTGCTTTCTGCTCTGTGCTGCTCTGTGTTGGACCCAGCTGAGCATGGACTGAAGCCTCCAGTAACTGTGAGCTAAATAAACCTTTCCTTCCTTCATTTTGAGTGTCGGGTATTTGTCCCAGCAATGAGAGAAGAGTAACTAAGACATGCTGGAAATGGGACCATTGTATAGAAAGTTTAGCTCAGATTAGCAGACGGGAACTGAAGATTCCTACTTGATCTGTCTCTGTAAAGTATTCTTCCCTATTGCTTTCCTGCATTTGTAACACGCTTGCAGTGCGCAGAGCAACTCATGTAGATGATCTTATTTACACTTCACAGTCCAGAAACACAGGGATTATTTACTGTTCCAGTTTTTATAGAGGTAAAAACTGAAGCTCAGAGATAGGAACACAAAGGCAGAATGGTAGGGCTGGGGAGATAGCTCAACAGCTTAACAGCCAGCCTGACAAGTGCAAGGTCTCGAGTTCAATCCCCAGTACTGATATATCTCAAAGGCAGAATGGTATAAGACAGAAGACCCATTGGCGCAGAGACCTGGGTTCGACTCCTGGCTTTGTCCTCGGTAAACAGTGGTGCATCCCTTATAGCTTTGGGTTCCCGCCGTGCAAGGCAGAATGATGGACCAGGTGAACTCACGTACCCAGGAGTTCAAATAGTGCTCAGCCGTGGCAAGCTTCTGTGTTCCTCGGGATGTGTTGCACACCTCAGCTGCAGGGTGGGGGCGGGGAGAGCCAACAGAACCTGCACCCAGCAGGCTCCTGTGGGGTATTTGCATTTGTTCCTGTGCTGAAGTTCACACTTCTCCTAGGTTTCTGCATTTATAATTTCTTAATCATAACGACACTCCTTCCAGAGTGCCGTTCATGTTCCCTCTGGAAATGGAAATGCCAAACTGCTAATAGCTCTCCAGGGGATTTACAGCCCATGCTATCATCCGCCATTGGTGATTTTTAAGAAATCATATTTTAGCTTATTAAAATACCAATCTTGTTGTGTTTAAAAACAAGAAACTCGGGCCAGCCTGATAGCTGAGTGGACCAAAGCACCTGCTTAGGCAGAGTGCAGCAGATGGGTTTGATCCCTGGCCTGCTGTGCCAGCCCCACCTGCGCCAGGTGCACTGAGACGACAGTTGAAACTGGGCATGGTGGCGCACGCCTGTTATCCCAGCACTTGGGAGGCTGAAAACAGGAGGATCGCTGCGAGTCCAATCTACGTAGTGAGATACTGTACACCCTGTAGACCCTGTCCTAACTACAGGAAAACAAACAGGAAACTCAAGGTCATTTGCTATCTATACATTAAAATGAGTATGTGTAGCAGAAATGAGCGAGCCCACAGGCACCCCACTCTGCCAGCCTGACGGGGGAGCTCCCTTCTCTGATAGGAGCTGCCAGCAGCAGCAGTGGTGCTGAGCTAAAGCAGGTGCGGGTGGAGTCTCCTGACTCCTGTCTGCAGCACAAAACAGGAGGCGGAAGCAATGGAGTCGAAAATGCTAAGGTGGTAGATGGAGAATGGCAGGCTTGGTTTAGATCTGCGCACTGTCACTGGGGGACTCGTCTCTCAGAGCTCTAGCTTTTTCACCTTTAAGAGGGATGTCTTGCAGGGTCATGCCACACACTTATAATTCTGGGAGACTGAGGCAGGAAGTTCACAAGTTTGAGTCTAACCTGGGCAATTTAGGGAGACTCTCTCAAAATAAAAGAAAAAAACAAGGATGGAATGTGAAGCCTCTGGGTTCAATTCTTAATATAAAAAAAGAAAAAAATGAAGAGAGGAGAGGAAAGGAAGGAAGGACACATGTTGGGTTGTGTGTTTCTGTAAATATACAGAGAGGTAAGGACTTACATGGAAAGCAGACATCTGGAGGTGACTATACGACTCCCTGGTAGGAGAGCATGCGCAGGAGGGAAGGCAGGCAGTGATAGCTGTCATCATGTGGATTACCCCCGTGCAGCAAGCGTGGTCCTGCTGGGACCTGAGGGGATCAGTGGGGGACACACCCAGGGCCACCCCATCCAAAGGACAAAGAATGGGTTTGCACCCTCAAACTCTTCATCATGCTTGCAGCTGCTCCCGAGCCCCTTGGTGTGGAGAATTGCACCAAGGTGGCCTGGGCAGGCCTGGGCTGTCCCAGGGTCCCTTTTTCCAGCCCTGTGCAGCCCCTGCCCCCAGCTGTGCACTGCTGTCATGGCACAGTGTGCTGTACTATGAAGGACATGAGTCACAGCCCAGGCAGCTGTGCTTATTATTTTTTTTTTTTTTTCCAGCAAACACTCAGAACCAGAAAGCTTAGAAGGGCTCAATCCTAGGCACTGACCCTGCCATAGCAGTGTCTCAGGATGAGAGTGGCGAGAAGGAGGCTCAGAGGCAGCAGGGGACACACCAATAACATGAGCAGGGGCCAAGGCAGGGTGCTGGGGGATGGCAGGCAGCTTGGAGAGATCCTCAGAGGGTGGATGGGACAGGACTTAGGGGCCAGGAGGGTGTGGGAGCAAAGAGGAGGAGGGCAGGAGGATGGTTCTGAAGTTCTGAAGCCCCACGGGACAGGGGTTTGGGAGACAAGCGGGAAATCAGACATGTGCAGAGGGAAAGGCTGACACCATGAGAGTCAGGTGTGAGGAAACCTAGAACACTTGTGAGGGGACCCCTGGAGATGCAGGCACAGGAAGCAATGTGTTAAAGGCAGAGGACGAGCTGGGCAAACGTGGGCCCCCTGGCCTATTTTCTGGTTAAGCAGAAGGTGATCGTTATCTGTGAAGACCCGGGCCTGTCACGGCGGGAGCCTGAGGAGAGTGAGGAGGAAACAGCTGCTGTGGAGAGTGGGGGAGAGAGTGCCTCGGGACAGTGGAAACACTGCCAAGCACGGTTTGCTCCTGCCCTGACAGCTGCCATCGGTCAGGGGACCAGATGGGATAATGAGGTAAGAGTCTTTCAGCTCAGAAACAGCACCCTGACAGCAAGGCAGGTATCCCCAGACACACAGAACATATCCCTCGGGGCCAGCGGAGACCCCCTAGCTCCCAGTGGAGTAATTTGTTCGTGGGAGTTGGAGGATGCCCGGCCCAGCTACAGCCAGGGCAGGTCCTCCCTTACGCTGGCATTCTGAGGACAGAGGCCTACTCACGTGGAGACTACCCATTAAGCTGCCCCCACTGCCAGCCTATATTCCCAGGCAGCCCCTACAGCACCCACCCAAGATCACACAGCAACCCAGAGGCTGAGGGAGCAACAGCTTCCCCCAGCGCAGCCTGGGCCTCGTGGGTGCTGCTTCAGGGCCGGCCGGGCAGGAGGGCGCACAAGCTGGACCTGAGCCCCAGACACCCAGCGGATGGTGGCTGAACACTTGGCGTCTGTAGGAAACCGAGGCAGGCCCGCCTCTCTGCTATGCCAACCCAGGATTTGCAGGTACTTCTGAGGGCTTCCCAAAACCACGCTGCCTGAAGAGCGGGAAGAGAAAGAGCAGTCACTTCGGGGAAAGGGGCTGGCTAGACACACACTGGCGTCACGCGAAGAAACTATAAACCAAAACAGACTTTCTGGAAACAACCCCAGTGTCTTTCATTGGTGAATGATAAAGTCAAATATATTCACAGAGCAGACTCTCACTCAGTAATAAAAAAAATTATATATATATATATATACATTATATATATATATATATATATATATATATATATATGCTTCTCAAAAGCAATGAAGCTCAGGAGGTGGGGTACTGTACAGTTCTACTTTCTGGAAAAGGAGAGCAACAGGAAGAGGAGACAGATCAGCAGTCTGAGAGCAGGCTGTGTGTGTGTATGTGTGTGTGTGTGTGGTTGTGGATGTGTGTGTGGGTGTGTGTGGTGTGTGTGGTGTGCAGGGGGTGGGTCAATGGCAAAGAAACAGAAAGGAATTTGGTTAGGCATGGTGTTTTGATTATGTTGGTGTTTACCCAATTATGTACACTTAATAGTCATCAAACCAAACACAAGGTTATTTTGATAGCTTTTAAATGATACCTTCATAAAGTTAGCCTCACAAATGAGTGAGTAAATCAATCAATTTTTTTGGACCCTCCTTTGCTGTTTTCCGAAGGCAGGGACTGATTTTCTCCTTCCCCCAGCCCTCTTCTTGAGCCTTCAGTTCCGCTTCCCTTGTTAGAGGCCACTTCTGCCCTAGTTACCTTGGGAATAGGAAGACGCCCGTTCCAAATGTGCTCCTCTGGCGTATGTTATTTGGTTTTTCAAAGAAACCACCGACGTCAGCAAACATGAGGATGACTAAAAGGCTGTCTTTCTGTAAAAAGAAATCTCCATTTCTCTAGTGAACAGCAAGTGCAGGCAGAACCTTTCCTCCTCTGGTGTCTCCACCTCTCGGCCTAGGAGGAATCCTAGAGATCAGTGCCTGCCCAGCAACCTAGTCTGAGATGACTGCGGACTTGTGGCTCCTGAGAGGTCGTGTATGTCTGCACAATGAGTTCACCAGAACTTTTCCTACAGCGAGGCCCCCACCTGAGCCCCCACCTGAGCCCCCACCCCTTCACGCTCTACTGAAGAGCTCTATTTAGCCCTTCTTTCAGTTTCAAACTCCCATTCCCTGGGCATGCAGTGACATTTTGGGTGTTTTTAAATCTATTGTAAATTTATTTCCTAAAGTATTCAAAGGGAAAATAATACATTTAAACTTGCCTACAGTTTTTCTAATAATTCTTCTTTGGTCACCAAAGAGTGGTCCTGCTGGGACCTGAGGGGATCAGTGGGGGACACACCCAGGGCCACCCCATCCAAAGGACAAAGAATGGGTTTGCACCCTCAAACTCTTC
>NW_004524704.1:1641826-1642936 GCF_000260255.1 Octodon degus
ATAATTCTTCTTTGGTCACCAAACAAGAAGAGAGAGAGAGAGAGAGAGAGAGAGAGAGAGAGAGAGAGAGAGAGCCAACCTAGCAAAGAGAGAGAGAGAGAGAGAGAGCCAACCTAGCAAAGAGTCTTCCTTCCTCCTTCCCTTGCGCCCTGCCCCTCCTCTCCCGCCCTATAAGGACCCTGCGCACATCTGGGTTCCCTAAGATAGTCTTTTGGGGGGATGATGAACTTCCAAATGATAGAAGGTAATTATAACTCCCAACCTGTTAGATGTCAGATACACCAAGTTCAGATTTCCCAAAACCAAAGAATGAATTCTAAGGAACAACAGAGGCTAAGGAGCAGGAAATATTTATTGAGGGGGAGACACAAAGCTCCTGAGAGATGGCAGGGGCCCACAGTGGGTTGCTGTGAGCCCTGCTTCACAGAGGAAGTTTTATAGAGCAAAATCACAAGGCGAGTACAGAGTGGGTTAAAGCTATAAGCAACCAAAGAGACTATCAGTAGAGCCGCTTAGGTAATATTGATCCAGTGGAGAAGCAGGTCACGTAGCAAGTGTCCATGAAAAGAACATAGAAGTTTTCAAGAGTGGATGAGTCAAAGGGTCTTGGTCCCCACCAAGGTGACCCAAGTCTATCTAGACTTTACTGGCCTGGTGTAAGCACTTACCCCTTGGGGAAGCGTCCAGGCCAGGTCCTTCTGTCTTTGTCTTGAGGCTTAGGCTCCAACAGATGTTGCCTCCAGCCACAGTTGTAATGTATTTTCTTCTTTTGTGCTGACCCTTGTGGCCCAGCCCTGTCTGATTTGACTATCATATTTTTACCTGTCTTTAATAATAGTACCTCACCCAACTTCTCAGGGTGCCAATTTTGAATAAACCTAATTTCCTTTTCACAAACTCTTATCTCACGAATATTTATTTATCTTTGTCTTTTTGAGACAGGGCCTCACTATGCAGTTCAGGCTGCCTTGACCTTACTTTGTAGCCCAGGCTGGTCTCGAACTCGCAACCATCCTCCTGTTTTAGCCTCCAGTGTGCTGGGATTACAGGTGTGCACCACCACAGCTGGCTTTAAGTATTTACTTTTGAGCGATGCAAAGACAGACTTGG
>NW_004524704.1:1643296-1661989 GCF_000260255.1 Octodon degus
AGCCATGGAGTCTCTGTTTTGCTGGACCTGCCATGTGTCTCTTATGGCAGGACCCAATTAGAAACCAGACAAATGCAGGAGCAAGGGTAGGAGATAATAATAATAATAATAATAATAATAATACCAACAGCTGACTGTATTTGTTCTTTGGGCGCAAAGTCAGACACATGTTACAGCCCCGAGGTCCAGCGAGCCAGGAACCGACAGGGTAGCTGTGGCGAAGATGAGGAAAACGACTTAACATCATCATACCCCAGGGAAACTGTTGCATGAGCACCTGTCTTTCCTCTTCACTGTGGGAGTGGTGGCTGCAGTCCCCCTAAGGTCACATCACCGTGGCTTTTCTGTGACTCTGTCAATTTACGTGTAAAATGGAAATAATTATAACCATCATCCCTTTTTTTAATAACCATGGTGAGGATCAAACGAAGCCCTGTATGTCAGAGTTTTAGAAGCTCTGGAATACCACGTGCAAACGGAGCCACTGTGGCCACCGAGACCCAATGAGGGGACAGGAGAACTGATTTCTTCACCCCTGGCAGACAAGGCTCCAACGTTCTGCTTCTGATCAGCCTGCAAGCGGCTCCTGGCCTTCTCTCTCCCGCCAGAGGCCTGCACATCCCAGCACCAGCCTGGCCAGGCAAGCCCTGCAGCATGCGGAGAAGCCATGGGGTCAGCACTCCAGCCAGCACCCACCATTGTCCCCATGCACGGCTCAGTGCACAGGCTGATGCAGCCCATTCTGGGGCCTGGGGTGCGAACAATAGGAGCAAATCTCTGCCTGCTGCGAACTTCGCTCCCAAGAGGCAAAGTGCTGGCAGGATTTCCCCTGAAGCAAATCCATTCCAGAACAGCTCAGCCAGAGTGCTGAGTCCCTGCGATTGCTGACTCACAAAAGGTCACTCCGGTGCCAGCAAAATGGGACCGAAGTAGAAAATGACCGTGATTGGTTAACTGAGAAGAGAGAACATCCAGGGGCTCCCTGGGGCTTAGGAGAGATAGGCTGTGGGAGGTGTCTTAGCTCCTGGTTGCTGGGACATGGTTCCCATGACTCAAAGGAGGAAAGGTTTGTTTTTGACTCATGTTTCAGTCCATAGTTGGCTGGTTCCAAGGCAGGACAGCAAGGCAAAGGGATGCGGAAGAGGAATAACAGATCTCCTCTTGGTAGACAGGAAGCAGATAGAGTCAAGGAAGAAGCTGGGGCTGGAGGTAGACCTTCCATGTCACACCCCTGGGGCTTACCTCTTCCCACCAGACCCCACCTCCCAATGGCAGGTCAGCTTGAGCCCCCACAATCCGACCACCTTCCAAGGCCCCACCCGAGTGCCCAAGGCAAGGCCCTGGGCATGGAGAGGAGAGGGCGTAGCTGTACATGAACCATCACAGGAGATTAATATCCTCCTCTGGTACAGGCAGTTACCTTCTTATTTGCCCAGAGCACTCTGGCCTCCTCTTTACTCTCCAGCACCTGCCCCTCTACCTGCTCTCCAGAAAAGTCACTCACAGACCCCCAAGTTATTAATGGTTCAAGCAGAAAGGGACCTCAGAGACCATCAACCCACTGACTCCCCATCTTTCAGCACCAAGAATTCCTTTTAACCCTCCTCCTTCAGGGACCTCATATTTGGAAAGTGTTTGAATAGCTGCTTCTATTCAATACCTGTTCCATTGCATCATTAGTTGGGCTAAAAATTATTCCTTCATTAGCTCATCTCATACTAAGAAAATTACTGAGAAAAACCTGTCTCCATTTTATCTATGAGAAAGTCAAAACTAAGATAGGTATGTTTGCCTCAAGCCTATAACTAGAAAGAAGGAGAGCTGGAATTCTGCTTACCTCTGTGCAGCTTCAAGGCCCCACACACTGCTAGCATTGGAAAACAGCTCCGAGCTGGGATGGAGCTCAGTGGCACAGAGCCTGCCTGACAAGCGTGAGGCCCTGGATTTGATTTCTAGTAAAAAAAAAAAAAAAAAAAGAAAAGAAAAAAGAAAGAAAGAAAGAAAGAAAGAAAGAAAAGAGGAAAGAAAGAAAAAAAGAAACAAAACAAATAGCTCACATGCTCAGCAATTAAACTGGTGGGTATAGGGAAGTGAGAACCATGTGCTTGAACGTTTATGCGGCGTTGTTTGCAAGAGCCTGACAGCAGAAACAACTCAAATGTCCATCAGGTGATGATTAGACACACAAACCACGGCATTTTCCTTCCAATAGAATAATATTTGACACAAAAAGCAATGGAGTGACACAGGCCACAACATAGATGAAACTCAAACACATTTTGTTAACAAGTCAGCCACAAAAGAATATACAACATAAAGACACGAAATAAGTCTGAGTGGTAGGATATAAGTCCAAACAGCACACATCAGTCTAAAGTCCTAACAGTCATTAAACAAGTAGGTCATTAAATGAAGAATATCTGTATTCTAAAACAAATAGCAGGAAAAAAAAAAAATCAAAACAGATGCTATGACTGAGACGGCCCTGTGCTTCTGTCTCTTGAGGGTGGAGCAGCCAGGACTGTAGTCACAGGTCTGTTCAGAGCACTTGCCTGACAAGCTCAGAGCTCTGGCTTCCATCCCCTGAAGCAGAGCTGGAAGGCAGACAGGACAAGACCTTCAAAAGCTGTGTCTTGAGACGACAGGTTGTTTTGTCCTTTTGAGCCTCCCCCGCCCTATGTAAACTGAAGTGTACTGTCTCTGTAACTTACGACAACGTGTGAAAGTGTCCCAGCAACTCCAGTTCGGAAATTGACTGTGAAGCCAGAGGCTCGAGCAGAGAGGAAGAGGCAGGAGGTGTGTGTGTGGACAGATAGGCCCCTTGCACTGAAGTCACACCCACAGCGAACTTTCTTTCTTGCATGTGCAGGGTCTGCTCAGCCCAGAGGCTGGAAACAGAGCCTAGGAATTTTCTCCAAGACCCCAGGAAGAAGGATAGACAGGGAAAGGCTAGAAACCAAGGGGGTATGGGGGTGAGCTCGAGACAACGCTTCTGGCTGTGGAGCCCTCAGGAGGTAGAACCAAGGGGAGGCCAGGAGAGAGCTAAGAGAACGCCACGCTCCTATGGCAGTTAAAATATGGCTGATTTTCAAGGTGGTAGGATGAGTTAGATCATTCTGATGTATTTTTTCCCAACTATGAAGCATCTGCCAAAAATACAGACACTTTTCTATAAACAGCTAGGAAGTAGAAAGGAGTACAAAAGGCCAACCAAGTAAAGAATACAACTAGCAAGCAACTTGGCAACAGAGGTACTTTAGCACTGAGAAATACTACTAGGAAGGCGATCAAGGTGGTAAATAAAGTCCAGTTGGCCTTCACTGTTTCATAGACTCCATATTTGTAAACTCATTAAATCTCCCTGCAAGCCCTAAATCGCTACCAGTGATGCTTTAGAGGCCATACGTAGATACAGGCAAAGCAGCACCAAATTCCGAATTTCAGAACATGCTTTCAACTGAGATGGACCAAACACCATCTTCCTTTTACTGTTTTCTTTTACTTTCTCTTCTTTCCATTTCTCTCTTGTACCCTCTTTGCCTTTTAAGATTATTTAACGTTTTTGTTTTGAGACAGGGTCTTGACCCTGTGCTCCTCCTGCCTCGGCCTCCGAGCACCTATGTGGCATCACACCTGTACTCTGTCTTCTTTCATCTCAGTTCTCACCTTGCAAATGAGTCACACCTGTTAGCGGCCCATTTGCTGCATTGCTTTGCTTTTCATTGCTTTCACTGTGTTGAATGGCCCCCAAATGTCATGCTGGTGTGCTGCATAATGTTCCAAAGTGTGAGACAGCTGGGGTGTGCTTTCACTGAGAAAGTATGTGTCAATATCTATCAGGCTTGCGTTCTAGTGCTGGTGGCTGAGTTCCATGTTAACAAACAGACAATGTAATTAAATAAAGCATCTTTAAACAGAAACACACATGATGTACTGGTGAGCTGACAAAGATGTGGCCAGACGCTGAAAGAAATCTAAGATAGGAGCAATAATTGGGTCTTTTCTATTTAGTCTTTGTGGTGACTTTAACATGAATTTCATAATTATCTCATCTTCATATCCATAAGGTAGATGCCATCATTGTCTTTCTTACAGGAAATTGAGGTCACCCATGTTAGACCACGTGACTTGGAGCTAACAGGCCCTGGCAGGATTTGAATACATCCCTAACTCCCAGCGAGGAAGGAGACTTTCTAGCCTTTGAACCAGAGAGCAATTTCTGAAGAAAAGGTGCCTGGTCCCAGATCGGGGCTGGCAGAGGTGCCTGAGGAGAGCCGAGCTTAGCCAAGGAAGAGCCGAGGGAGGAGGAGGAGAGAACTGAACACCGTCCTCCTGATGCAGTGTGCATGGGTCAGAGCACAGCTAAGCCGAGGGAAGAGATAACCAGAACTGACATGTAAGAGCGACCCAGAGTTGGCACCAGGCTGGGGAGGAGCCTGGGAATGACAGTGCCAAGGGAGCACAATGGAAGGAATAGGAATTATTCAGCACAGAAGTGACGGCATGGAGGAAGGCCAAAGAATCCGTAAGTATCTTCGGAGCTATCCGGTGGATGAAGATCTAGATGGAACGCAGAGCTAGGACTGCAGACTGAAAGTTAGGGGGCGGGTGTTGGCTCACTGTAAGGCATAGTACATCAAAAAACTGGAGGTCCATAGACCAGGTCTAGATGCAGACATGTTTGGCCAGCTTGCAGAATTAAATAATATGTACATACTACATAATAAAGTATAATATAGTCACAGGTGTGTTGGTGCATGTCTGTCAACCCAGCACTGAGGAAGCCCGAGGCAGGAGGACGGTAAGTTCAAGGCCCACCTGCACAAGTCAGTGCAACCCTGTGTCTCAAAATAAAATGAAAAAGGGCTCGAGATACAGCTCAGTACAAAGGCCCTAGGTTCACCTTTGTTAAAAAACAAACAAAATCCAAACATAACAACAACAACAACAACAACAAAGGACCGAAACCTTAGTACTTTTTAACTGTTCTTTTATGGACATAGACTCTACACCACCCTCTGTGGTCTTGGCTGTGTCCCTCATGTGTAACTTCCCTAACTCTTATACAGTACTAGGGTTACCAGGTTTTCCAAATGTAAGTATAGGATACAGTATTATACAAAGGATAATTTCTCAGTGTAGGTATGTTCCATGCAATACTTAGCATAAACTTACATTATGTCTGTACTTACATCCCACAATATTTCCATTCTGTATTTCATCTGACAGCTTTATCCTGAGGCTTTGAATGGAAGTCCTCAATGCTGTGTTTTGGGAAGTGAACTCCGTATTTGGAAAAAATTCATTTGTCTCAGAGGAACGTTTGGGATAGAAACAGGACTAAAATGGCTTAAATATGCCCTGGCCCTATTTTCCAGAGGTTCCATTTCAGAGCAACATAATAATAAAAAGGGGGAATTAAGTTAGAGAAATAACCTCAGGGTGGCTCTGGGTGTGCCTGACAGGCAGGACTCAAGCTTTCTGCTCTACTAGCTGAATTCTGTACCAAAGACCTGGGAAACTCTCCACCTCTAGCAGCAGTGCTTGCTAGCAAAATTGCTTTTGAAGTGAAAGCTCACTGGTCTGTGAACCATCTGTAAGAATCGGGTACTTTGGAGTCTGGTCTGTGCAGCTGAGAACAATGGCAGGCTTCTCCTGAATCAGGGCTCGAGCAAAGCCAAATGCAACCCACCTCAATCACTCTGTTTTTCTCTGTCAGAAGCTATCTTACACTTCTCTGTGACTGCAGTTAGTCATCTTGACACTTGTTTTTTTGTCCAGCTGCCAGAGCTGCTTTCCTGGTTGTTTTGAACAGATTGGGATGGACTCCCAAGGAATGTGGCAGCGTCGGGTAGGCGGGACACGAGCAGCTACTGCAGCTGCTTCCCAGGTGGAAAATGAGACTGGACCTGAGATCACGCATAGGAAACACACTTCTGATGTGTCCGTAGTCTTGGGTCAATGGCTAATTGTTCTAGGGTCTTTTCTGGCCTCCAAAGAACCCAAAGGTGTTTGTTGAGACAATGTGGTGTGACTCACTTGTCTGGCGACAAGGCAGTTAGCCTCATGGTAGGGTGGCGAGTCCAGAGCTACTGGCTGCAGTCAGCTCCTGGGCTGGAGCTCTTCACAGCCCATGCACTGCTTTCTGCTCTTTCTCCTTGGTTTACCATGTCTCCCTCCCCCCTACTTTTGTCAGTGAAAAAATGAAACAACAAAAATCGGGAAGACAATGAAGAATAAGAGGGACACGGACAGGTTGGCAATTCCCATTCATACTTTTGGGGAAAAGATCCTGGACTTGGACTTTACTATCTTTTTAAAAGATGTCAGAATAACACAGACACTTGATACATAGCAGCAAATACTATTGTGCTTGTTGAATTAATGGAAAACATAAACAAGAAGAACCACTACACAGCAGTAGGACTTTGTAACACTTTAATGCAGTCTCATTTGTCGCTAATCTGATGATGAGTTGCTCTGTATAGCTCCCCAGTGGCAGGCACTACCTTACCAGTCCCTAGAAGCGTTTAAGAAGAGGCACTGTAGTCAGCAGTGGATGCATGCCAATTGCTTTATTTATGGTGTCTACTTGTGCCATGAGGCCAGCCAGCATTTGGCTGTCAGGACGTCTATGGCCCCAAACACATCATTACTCCATGATGCGGCGGAAGGACTGCACAGCGGGCGAAGCTGCACCCCAGTCAATGGGCTTCCGGTATTCCTTCTTGTCCAGGAGGTACTGCCTGCCGCGGTAGTTGGGCAGGTCGTAGAAAACCCAGGCCCCCTCCAGCACTTTACAGGAGTGGATCTCTCGCAGGTGAAACTGCTCCATGATGGAAGGGCAATCTTCAGTGGTTTCATACATCTGACCATTAAAATCTCCTTTCTCAAAGATCTGAATCTTATACTGGCCTCCACTAGACTGAAAAAGCACAGAAGACAAGAAACACCCATCATTATGGAAGCCACCAGCAGGTCGGGAGCTCAGGACATGGTGCTTCAGAACCCACCACCTCGAAAGTACCATCACTGAACTGTCCCCATTAAGAACTAATGAAAACAGCTGACCTTCAGTAAGAAAAAGTTCATTCCTCTAAATACCCAAGAGGTAGAGAAAACATCATAGAAATAAACAGTATTCAGTCTTGTGATCAACTGACTGCAGACTTTTTTTCAAGCTTCATCAGCTAACAAAAGCCAGCCACCCATGAGGAAATAGGAAGACTGAAAGGAGAGGAAGAGACAGAGACACAGACAGGGGGAAGTCCCCTTCCTCACCAGATGAACCGCTCGGCAGGAGCCCAGGCGGTCGTTGAGGCCCATCCAACGCTGATATTCAGGGTACTCGCCCTGAGGTAAGATGTACACGTGTCCAGTGAAGTTGGGCCTTTCGTACACAGCCCAGGTCCCTCCTTCCACTCTAATGGAGTTGCAGCGACTTAGGTACGAGTGGAAATCCACACAGTCGCAATCACAGTCATAGCGGCGGCCTTGAAAATTTTTGTCTTCATAGAAAGTAATCTGAAGTATGGGCAAATAAACAGAAGAACCAAGTTGGACAAGTTTATTTACAAGTAAAATAAAAAGAATATATATCGCCCACTGTAGAAATTCCTTTTCCAATTTTGTGGAGAGAATATATAGTTTTACCCTGTCTCCCATTTGGCTTCTGGTGGACAACTTCTGTGGTCAGTCAACAATGGGAACAAGTACTTTCTGAATGCTTAAAATAAAGCAGAATAGAAGAGTGCTCTAATACCCTGGATTCTTTCCATGCCTCTGGTTGCAAACCGAGTCAGAGGAGCACCAAATCAAGCTCCTTGTTAGGTTAGGTTGTATATGTATGTCTATTCCTCCCTTTGAGATCCTACTAGACTTCTTCTAAGGGCAAGGAGCAAGTCTTACTTAAGGTATGGACTTTTTGTGCCCAGCACCCAACAGGTCCTCAAAAATATTGAAGATGAATAATTTCTACAGGCAAGATTCATGCCAGATAACATAGATGTCCAGAGAAAAAGAACAGCCTAGTTTCTGAGAGCTTGTTTATTGTTGATACAGAGCATACACTCATGAAAATATACAACATTCTGCAGTAGTCTACTGCCAATAGGGTTTCTGTGAAGTAGCAAGGCGTGCAGCCCTGGGACGCTAGAATGCGAGGCGGGGGGGCCACAGCAACCGTTCCACCACCCAACCTGCTCCCTTCATCCATCACTTCTCTAGGCTCCAGCTTCCCATCTGTCAAATGATTTTTTTTTCCATGAAAAGATTTGACAGATTGGAGCCCTGGCCATGAAACAAAACTAGATTTCAAAGAAAAGTTTCCAGGAGTTTCTAGGGATTCATGAATCAGTTCCTAAAAGCTACTATGAAAACCACGAATGGGCTAGCCGTCCCTTCTTGCTCATTGATTCCACAATCTACGCTCCATGCTAGGTTATAATTCAATATGAAACCATAGGGTATCATACTTCATGCAAATCATATCCTGTCATTTTGTCGCCACCTTGTGGCTCATTTGCTACGCTGACCTTAAAGAAGAAAACCAAGTCCTTGTAGATAAAAGCAGCTGAAATCAGATTTGTCTTTAAGGTTGAATAAATGATTTTCACAGGCAATGGAAGGGAAAATCCTACTCTCAGAATAAAGAAAGGTAAAACGCGGCTAATTATAGGGATAGTAAGTTCATGAAATCTAGTCCATACTGAGTATGTGGTGAAGTATTAGGAAAAAAAGCCAGAAAAATCAGCCCAGAGCTATGCTAGAATCCTCTTGGAGTTTATATGAGAGCTGGACATGAGTGGTTCGTTCCCAGAAAGAGATGGTTGCTGTGAGCCAGGTGACATGGTGAGGACAAATGCCAGGCAACTGCAATGGGAAAACAAATGAGATTTAGGATTTGGTGACCAATTAGACGTAAAGGATGAAGAATTGGCAAAGGGCATCCTCTTCCATGCTGGGTAATTCTTTCTAGATAGCAACATACTAATAATTACTTCCTTCCCTACGCTTCCCATTTCTCTATTTTCTAGTCTCTAAATCTTATTTTCCTTTTCACCTATGAGTAGAATCATCTCCTTATTCCTTTTTTTCTCAAATTTGTTTAGCATAGGACAGACACCTCTGTTTATGGATAAAGAAGAAAAAATCCCAGCCTACCACTTACTAGCTTGGAGATCCTGGACCGGGCATTGAAGGGGTCTCTAGAGGATTTTATGGGCAAAATAAGGTAACAGCACCTACTGCGGAGATGGTCTAAGAAGCCAATCAGATTAAGCATTCAGCTCAGTACCTGACTGCTAACTGCTGAAGACCGTTTGCTACAGTTGTTACAGAAGAGAAGTGACTCTGGCTACGGGCACTAGCAGTAACAAGTCAGTGAAAGGCAGCGCACAACTTCTGTGTGCTGCTGTGGCTGATTTTATTTCCTTTGGTGTCTTCTTGTTTGTACTGTTGGCTCCATTCTCCATGGCAGCATTTACTTTCTTAGACAATGAGCAGGACTAGTGCTGTGCCTGGGAGACCTTTTCCAGGACTGTAGAGATATCTTTAGGAAAATCAAGTAACTTCTCTAAGAATGGATAGGTTTTAAACTCCCCAATTAATTCATGTTGCCTTGGGTTTTCAACCAACATTCACCAGAAAGGCTTTGCAAGGTATATGCCATTGTAAATAAAGTTATCATCAGCTACTTCATTCCACCATCTCTTACCCACTGTCTTCTGCACCCATGCCTGACACCAGATCGGAGAAGAAATGCTCATGTTCTCCAAGGCTACCACACTGCTCACCCCCCAGCAAACATCCCAAGGTTGAAGCAAAGCACTCGTGTGGAGCTGCCACGGAACCATTACTGGGCTCTGGGGCTAATCTCCCCTTTCAGCGTGAGTCCTTCTAAATTTCAGAGCCTGAGAATGTTGCACCAGGGTGTAGTCAACTTTTCTTTCTAAAGAAATAATAAATGTATCTTCTCAACTGTTGGTTGAGAGGTTTGGACTCTTTTCTACAAAAATTTTATACAAAAATCTGCAAAATGTATAGGTTTTCCCATAATTTTTATGGGTTTTAAGTTTGTATTTTGAAAAATACCCTACCAACCCAATCCAACAGAAAGAAAAATGCCTCGAATATTCCAGAAGGTACAAAATATGCTTAATAGAATCCATTCATTTTGCAGGCTCATAACTCCTTTGATTAAACCAAGAGAGAGAATAAATAAAACAAGGGAGAGAATAAATAAGTTATCACCTCCCTTGGCTCAGCAAGCAAGTTACTCAACTAAATGAACAACCTCGCTATGAGAAATAAAAGATCACACTGTTACTACTCTGGAAAGCAGAGTTTGAAAACAGATGTTCTCATCTGTGTAAGACGGTTGTGTAACAGTCTTCCTCAGGATGTGGAAACCCCTCCAAGGAGTTCAAGCTCTTTCTCAGCGGAATGTGCACTGCATCTATAACCTCAAAGTACTAAAGATATGGTGTTATTTTCCCCCAAAAAAACTTTGCTGATGATAAATATAGCTGATTGCTAAATGGAAAAAAAATTAGGCCCAAACGTTATTAAGTTATTATTAACATCCAGCTCCTGATGTACCGAAATGCACTCAATCCTGCCTATCCAGCTTTCTCGCCGAAGTCGTTTAGTCTGTATCTAAACACAAGGAAATAACCAGACAGATGTAGATGCGAAGCTTTCTACAACACACCTACCTGGTCTGGAGTTTGAAAAGTGTCTTTGTCTCAAAAACCAGAAAGAAAAGTAGAAGGACTATTCAAAGTTAAAGTAGCTAAAACAAAAAAATTTTAAAAAACAGGCTAGGGACATAACCAGCCTGGTGTGACTGGATCTTATATAATGCACATTTCTGAGGACAATAAGAAATTTGAATACAGTCTGAGTATCAGTTTGATTTATGTGGGATATCAGGAACAGGATGACTGATGACACATCTGGGAGCATGATACACCTGATTTGTGCGGGGAGGTATTTGTTTTTCACACATACAAACCTAAATACATAATATAACAGTATAATGAAGTCCAGTTTGCTTCAAGTGGTTTAATATAAAGAGACAGAAAGAGATGAAATATGACAAAATGTTAACTGATGAACGCAAGTGTAGGGCACACAAGCATTCACTGAACGTCTCATTCTTTCAAGATTCACTAAAATTCACTGGAAAATTTGCAAGGCAAAAAGTTGGAAGAGGGCTCAGACAATGGTTGTACCTTAGACTCACTGGATCCTGGGAGAGATGAAAGGAAGACGAGGTGTATTTTCTCACTCGCAAAGCCCTGCCTGAAAGATCAATATGTAGCCTAGCAATTTTCGGGCAAATATTGTAGAGGTAATTTTCTTGCCATTAAGTGAGCACAGTACGAGTAACTGTTTGGATGAAGGAGACAGACAGTTTCGCTCCTCTGACCAGCTTCACTACTTTGGCCTTCTGGAACATTAACCATTGAGGTTGGCTTTCACGGAGCAATTTAAGGGCCTACTAAATATTTTGTCATCCACGTAATCCTCAACAGCATGCTCTATTCCTATGCAGATGCACAGACTACTTACTTATTATTACTACTTACTTATTACTACTTACGTATTATTCACCCATACCACATCTGGCATGGCATTTACATAAAGATAAGCTCATTAAGTAGTGTTTGGTGATTCCATTAGAGTACAACACTGTGTTTCCTGATCTTTCCCAGTCCCAGTCCTCTAACCACTCCTTCCACACTACTCACCTCTTGGTAAAGAAGCATAAGTTTTTTCCATGTTCTTTCACTGTACTGTAAGGCAAACAGCACAGGCTAAGCATCAGTACGACCACTTACTTACCTTGGTCCCAGTTTTAGACATCGTTAGTGCACAGGTTGGCTTCCCCAGTGCTGAAAGAAATGCAGGAGTGGCTACAGGGAGTCAGAGGCAGACACATTTATACTGCACTGGTTTCAAATCAAACATTTGCTTAGTCATGAGATTAGGATCCAAAAATTGAGTCAGTCATTTAGAGGCTATTGATGGTTTCTAGAAAAACAATTGGGATTATGAAATAAAAGAAAGCTTCATTACTCCCTTTAATGCTTACCAAGCCCTGCTGCATTATACACTTTGCTGAGTCAAGACACCAAAATCCAGCCAAAGTTTTAAAAATAAAAACAAAGTCTCCCTTCCCTGGCAATTATCCCCTGCCCTCCCCCGCAACAAAACAAAACAAAACAAAAAAACCCTCTAAAATTCCTAATGTCTTTTTTTCTTCAACAAAACTGGCAAAAGTCAGAAGACCATTCTCTGTTTCTGAACAAAAGTGACCTGTCCTGAAAACAAAACAACATGACAACAGAAGGCGATGAATGGTTTGGTGTGTGTGTGGGGTGAAAAAAATCACCACATAGATCATTCTTGGGACAACTAGAAAAAAATCTTAACATAGATTAGATATTACTATGGTGCCAATGTTTAACTTCTTGAATTTGGTCATGGTAGCACGGCCACGTGAGAGAATGTCTTTGTCTTCAGGAAATGCATGCTAACATATTTCGGAATACAACACTGCGATGTCTCTAACCCATCTCAAATTGTTAAAGCAGTATGACACAGGAAGTGGCAATGTGAATGAGGCAAAAATGTTAATAACTGGTGAATCTACACAGAATTAAAAGAGTTAGTTATTCTTGCACCTGCTCTTTGAATGTTTTTCAAAACACAAGGTCGAGTTCTAATCCACAATAAGCAGAGTAAGCAGAGACAGAAAGCTACTCTGGGACTGCAGAACCTGCCACCCAAAAGGTGATTTTTCCCTCATTCATACTGTAAGGAGTGATGAAAATATAAAATTCATGTGTAAATGTTTAAAAAGTTATTATGGTAGAAGACACCCTGCCACTAATCCCCTCAGAATGTGTCCCCTCCTTTGAGCACACTTAACTCATTATTTTTGTCACTTTCTTGGGTAGTCCTGGGAGTCTTCTTTTGTGTCTTCGTGAGATGTGATTAAAAAAAAAACAAAAAAAAAAAAAAAAAACAAAACAGCGGATGCGCTTGCGGTGTGTCCAATAGAAAAGCAGGCTCCACGTCATCACGGGGTGCCCCTTTCCCCTCACTCACCAGATCTGGTACGGTGCAGCGTTTGCCCCTTTTCTAAAGTCAGAATGACCAGGGAAGGGAAATGTTTCGAACTGATTCAGAATGTCAAGGCAGCTACAACGGCACTACTGAAGATAATTAGGAAAGCTCCAGAAATACGCTATTACTGCCAATGTGGCTTCTACTGTAACAAGTTTCACTGTAAAAAAATTTAAACATGCACCATAGTTTTCAATGAGACAATATCATACTTGGGGCCTGTTCAGAGAACATTTTCTGATTCTTAAACCACCTCAGACTTTTTAAATGGAATGAAATTTTTATGTGGACTCAAAGATTATCAATAGTCTCCATTTTTATTTTCCTGTTTTATTATATTCTTTTCAAAAGCCCAACTTCCTCATGTTTGCACTAATAAAACTGTTCAAAAGTATTTTAATAAATATGAGACCTTCAGAATGTATTATGGTCAATTCAGAAAATGGTAACTCTGCCTTGATACAAAGATTACTGAGAAACAAGCAAGAAGCTTTATGTTTAGTTTTATGAATCTTAATAACTTTTAAGAAAGTATTTAATTAGTATATTCATTTCATTAACAATTTCCAAATCACAATTTCTGTTACTCCAGTGTTCTTTTATTTGTTAATATTCTGCTTACTTGAACTTATCTTAAAATAAAAATTCTAAAACCTTTAGTTAGAATTAATGTTCTGTAGATTAATTTTCACTTTATAAATTAAGTCTTTTTCGATAAAACTAATTAAATAGCTAGCTATCATATGAAATATTTATTAACAATCAGATTTATTTTACTACTTTGGAATTAGTTTTCCTTTATCTTAACAAATACAGCTTTCCACAACAAACATAAACAGAGTGACATTAGAAACATTCCCTAAGGTAAAAGTAAACCTTTTTTTAGCAAAAGAAGAAAATTACTTTTTTTGAGTTGGCTTATTGTACATTTGAAGCAGAAAATGAAATATAATAAACGTTTTATGAAAGTTGTTTCATATAAATATCCTTATATAAAACTATTTCTGCTATATTTACACATCAACAAATTATACTTTTATTTCAATTATTTCTTAAAAGGAGCAACAATTTCCTTTTAAATAGTTATAAAGAACTATAAAACTCTTCAACTCTAGAGAGAATGAAATCCTTTAATCATATATATTAAAATATGAAGTAAACCTGCAAATCCACAATCTTTTTCAGGTGGTTTCTGAGGCAGAGCCTCACTATGTGGTTGAGGCTGTCTTTGAACTCACAGCGATCCTCCTGCCTCAGCCTTCCAAATGCTGGGATTACAGGCTGTCCACCATACCCAGGTATAAATATTTAAATACTAGCAAATATATAATATCAGCAATATACATATAGAGTGTCTTCATCAAGTTTCCATGTTTGCCTCATAAACGTGGGTCTTCTGTGGTATAAACACTTTGCTTACATAAAAGTCAGCAGTTTCGCTTAAGCCCAACCTAAACAGTAGCAAGAATGGAATGGAAATCAAGAGGCAGTCTTATACAGGAGCAGAAGGGCCCACGTCTCCCAGGCGGCAAGAGTGCGTCCCAATCTAGATTCCAGTGGGTGACCTCCTCCATACATCCTATGTGTTTGGGGCCCTGGAAATAACAAAAGAAAAAATGAACAATAATAACTTCATTTTCTATTACCTTCACATAAATAATAAGCAAATGCCTGCATCTACAAATGCATCTACAAATGCCTGCATCTTCATTTAAGTTACAAAAGTGAGATAATAGTCTAGAGTAACAAAGTTTAAAGCAAATTTTTGTGTGTGTCACATTACTTCATCATCTTTTCTATTATGAAATTCACAGATAGGCATAAAAACTTAGCAGACTACAGGGATTAATTTAAACTAACATTTGCCCCGTCCTAGTTTTTTTGTGTACTCTACCAGATTTCTGATTCTTAATTTTGGCATTTATGACCAGGGAGATGGCTCAGTGGAATAAGCGCTTCCCTGTTAAGCGCAAGGGCCGGAGTTCAATCCCCAGTTCAAAAAAATAAAATAAAATAAAAAATTCAGGATTAAATATAAAATTCTTTTTAAAAAATAGGTACTATAGACAAATATAAACACTATATAAAGCGAACAATAAACAATATCTTTTCCTAACTTTATAAAATTGCAGTTCCTTAAAAAGTGAACCATCTGTCCTGACACTTTTGTTCCCAGGTGCATACTCACGTGAAATTAAAACGTGTCTCTGCAAAAACCTGTCTACAAGTGCACCTGAGAGTATCATTCGTAACAGACAAAAGGCAGAAACACCCCAAGTAGCCAACTCATGAATAAGTAAACAAAGAGGGACAGCCCTACCGTGGGATATTATCCTATTATAAAAATGAGTGAGTCCTGACGTCACATGGGTGAGCCTTGAAAATATTAGAAGCCAAACACGTTATATATTTATATGAAATGTTCAGAATGGTTAAAGTTGATGGCTGGTTGCCAGGGCCTGGGAATTGGAGGAGACACAGGGAGCTGGAAAAATGGGGACATTGCCCAGGTTTTATTATTTAGGGGTTATGAAACTATTCTGGACTTGTCAAACGGTGATAGTTGCATAACTTGTGAATAAACTAAAGGCTACTGAATTCTTCCCTTTCAAAAGGTAAATATTAGGTCAGGACTGGTGGTGCACACCTATAATGCCAGCACCGAGAAGGCTGAGGCAGGAGGATCACTGTGAGTTTGAGGCAGCCTGGGCTAAATAGTTCAAGGCTACCTTGAACTGCATAGTGAGACCCATCTCAGAAAACTAAAAGCCAAGCAAACAAAAAGGGTGAGTTTTGTTACATGCATTGTATCTCAATAAAATACAAATACATTCCTCAAGAGCATTGCTTACGATTTCTTCATATTCTTTCAGGAATTTCTAAGTTATATACATGAGAATCTGGCCCATGTTTCAAACAGAGGAGACATATTACTTTTTCTGAATTTAGAGATTGTTCAGTATCCACAAAAGTAGACATAGTTTCTTAAAGACACACTGCATAGCACAGACAACCAGCTCCTTAGGCACCAGCTCTGCAATGAGAAGGACGTAGGCTCTTTCTAGTCTACAGCTACTTAAAATATAACCACTTTGCAAAAGGAGAACTTTACAGGATATAAAATTTCAGTACATAAGTGAAGTAAGCTCAATGGTTACCATGGTTAACTATATACCACGTCCTTGAGAAATGCTAAGAGGGTAGACTGTACACATTCTCACCCTAAAAATGACAGCTATGTGAGGTAATGTGTGTTACTACAATCAACTTCACTACTGCATGATGTGCATATACTCTCTCAAAACACGCATACATGATAAGTATATGCAACTTAGCAAAGCAAATAAAATAAAAATTGAATAGATCTTCATGTACATGAGTGTATCTGTAAGATAAAGTCTAAAAAGTTAAATTGCTAAGTCAAAGAATATTTTAAATTATGATTTTTGTCAAGCTGCCCTACGAAGTGTTAAGACTCAGAAGGCTTACGGCCTGTTTTTAATTTTTTTTTAAATGTACTTGGTACAGAGTCTCACTATGCAGCTCTGACTTGTTGTGATTCTCCTGTTTTCAGTCTCCCCAGCGCTGGGACTACAGGCATGTGCCATCACGCCTGGTCTCAGTGGCTGGCTCAGGGTGCCTGGCAGTGGGGCCAGCGTGGCACGTGGTGCCATGATCGCCTCGTGGTTCCCGGGCTTGCCTGAGCAGGCGCTTAGTCGCTGTCTCACCAGCCCGGCTTAGGGCACGAAAGCATCTGGAGTCTGAATTTTCCAGACAAGACGCTCAGCTGGCAAAGTCTACGCTGATACTCTCAAGGATGAAGCCCAAAACGCTTCCGGTCCCAAGCATTTCAGATAAGGAATGCTCAACCTGTGTATTACATTTCTTTATTTTTAAATAAGTATACTTATCTCTGTATTTTTCTGTGAATTATCTACTTGCGTCCTTTGTTTTTCTAGTGTTATTCTTTAAAAATATCTTAAAATAGCAAAGTAAACAATTTGAGTTTTAAAACAGCATATATGGATTAAAAACTTGCATTAAAGTTGTCCGTATTTATACATTTTTTCTATTTCATCTATAAACTTCTGGTGTTCAGGAATCAAATCTTCATATGAATTAATTCAAGTAATTTATTGTCTTGCATATGTATAGTTAATAAAGATCAGCCCATTTATGAATGGCTTGTTGGGGAGAGTTGGCAAAGACAGATGGGTCAGGCAGGGGGAATAAAATTAAAGCTGTGCGTGGGGCAGAGCAGGCTCTCTAGTCGCTGAAGCTTGTGCCAAGGAAACAGCGAAGATGGTACGGCTTGCTGGACTTGCCTAAATTCCTACTGCTCCAGCTCCATACTTTGGTTTTCTCACGATGATGTATGGCAAACGTGGGTATGCAACTGTTTACGTTGGTGGGAATGGCAGGAAAAGTTGGCCAGGGTTAGACATATAATACTGTGTGTTATTTTTGTACAGTTGGAAGACTTCCCCAAAGGACTTTGCTGCAAGTAGACAGCACTATAAACGCCTACCAGCGAGGTGATGTAGGACTCTTAACCTGCAGCTTGTTTGGAGCCTGCTGCAGTGGGCACAAGGCTGTCCAGCTGTTGGCGATGTCCTGTATTAACTAACCATTCATAGAATTTGTTCTCCACAAGTACTTGGAACTGTTTCCTTTGATCCCTAAAATTGCAACGGAGAGCAAAAGGAACATGAGCGCACTACTTCATACAAACTTATTCCAACTCATTAAGTAACCCTTAAATGGGATAACATTAAATAAATCACTTTTTCTAGTTATCCTTTTGTTCTTATTTGGTTGACTTCACATTAGATCACTTCACAAAGGAAAAAAACAAACAAAAAAAAAACCCAAAACGAGTCAATTACAACGCTTTCTCTGTAAAGACTTGTTTTCAGATAGGCTATTTTTAAAAAATGAGTGGACAGAAGAAGCCTAGGTATTTGGCAGAGGTCTTGAGGAAGAAAAGCAGTGGAATCATTATCAGGAGGACACTGCCTGGCTAAAATTAGAGCACATTTAATGGTTCAAGACATGAAAACCAGGAATACCTCCTGACAGCCCAGAGCTAGCTGGACATCCTCAGTGAGCCCTGGTGTGCCTGAGACCTGGTCTGGCCATGGGGTTCTGTCGAGCACAATCCCACAGAGCACCAATGGCACAAAAGACCACTGTGGGATGACAAGAGCCCAAGCAAAAACAAGAACCCACCACAAGCAATCTGGTCCAGGCGAAAAATTAAGTGTTCTGGTCCAAACCATGAAGATGACAAACACCTGAGTAGGTTAGGTGTAGTAAGTGTAGTTTTGACTTAAAGACCTACTGAATAAATTGAGGAACATCTATCTGCATTCCCAAAGTGATATCAACTACTTTCACTGTGTCTAATTGCTATCATGGATGGGGCTTGGTGGTGCATGACTGTAATCCCAGCACTCAGGAGGCTGAGGCAGGAGAATTATTGTGAGTTAGAGGTCAGCCTGGGCTACAGCATGAGCTCAAGGCCAGCCTGAACTGCAGTGAGACCCTGTCTCAAAAAGG
>NW_004524704.1:1669614-1671093 GCF_000260255.1 Octodon degus
AAAAAAAAAAAAATTGGGCTGGCCAAATAGCTCAGTGAATCAAAGCATCTGCAAGCAGGTATAGGGGCCAGAGGTTCAATCCCTGGGCCTGCTGTGCCTGGGCGTGGTGGTGCGTGCCTGTAATTCCAGCTCTTAGGAGGCTGTAAATAGCAGATCACTATAAATCCTATCTAGTAGTGAGACCCTGAACACCCTGTAGACCAGTTTACCAGCGATTAAGGAAAACTTTGACAAAAACTGCTATGAGTTTAAGGACCAGCAATGGAAGACATTCTTGAAGACCAAGTCTGAATATGATAGAGCCATAGAAATCTGTATTAACAAACTCCGTCGAAAATTCTGATGTACAGTCATGCTTGAGAAGCAGTAGTATGGTGTAGAAAAATAAAGAACTAAAACTAATCTAAGTAAGAACTAGATTATGTGGTAAATCCTATATATGATTCCTTAAGTCATACAGGTATTATATCTGCCTGCTAAACTTCAGCTTCCTAAAAGGCTTTATGAAAAACAAACAAAAAAAAAAGGCTTTACAGAGTTTAATAGTTAAGTACGAACTTGCCCCCACTTCCAATCCCACCAGAGTGTAAGATACCAGAAACACAAGCCTGCAAAGATAAACAGGGCCGGCGGGATAGCTCAGCAGACTAAGCACCTGTTTAGGCAAGCTCAGGGACTGGAGTTCAATCCCTGGCACCACATGCTGTGCCAGCCCCAGCCCTGGGCGCACTGAGCTGGCCAGTGAAACTGGCTGCGGTGGTGCATACTTGCAATTCCAGCACTGGGGAGGCTGAAAACAGGAGGATCACTATGAGTCTGAGTTGTATAGTGAGACCCTGTACCAAATACATTAAAAAAAAAAAGACAACCAATATTTTTACATTAATGTTCGTATTAGTTTGTTTTTCTTTGGACTTTCCAATAAAACACACAATAAAGCTTCTAGGAAACACTCACTTTGTTAGATGAGCCTCCTTCACAGTTTTTTGCCAGACCTGAATCTTCTGTTCTCTTTGACTCAGTGCTGTCTGATATTCAGGCGGAAGACCCCCAGGTATCTCTGTTGTGTCCCCTTCCATTTCGAAAGGAATAACAAATACATAAAATTCGCATGGGGGTAAGAGCTGGAAGACACTTGAGTCACTGTTTTCTCTGCAGAGGATCATTGGGTTGTCCCAGTAGTTAGGCACTGTAGCAAGCCCTGTCCTGGCCATATGATCCTCTAGCATTGGATAATGGGTATGGAAAGGAGCAAAAGTTATGCTCTGGTTCCCAGAGAGAATAAGTGGGCGCATAGGCGTCAGGATGTGAAGGGTGCAACTTGCTGTAGAGGAGATGGACAAACGATGGCAAACAGCAATCACTTTAACACTGTCACAGGAGTGGAGGTGAAGAGCAGTCTCTACAGGGCCCAAGACAAAGGTGCTGTTTCTGCACTTGTCAATTGTCACAGATCTGAAAAATTCAAAAGTGAGGTAA
>NW_004524704.1:1671193-1672673 GCF_000260255.1 Octodon degus
TAAAAATAAAAATAAATTTCTAAGCTTGGCCCCAGTTTTTGGAATCATGCTTGACTTTCTTCTTTCAAGCTCTTATGCAAGCCCTGCCTCCTGTCAAAGCATTTCTGCTTCCACCCAGCTTCTTTTTGCTCTAGGCCAGTCCACTCCTAGTCCAGACCACAGTGGTGAGCCTCTGAGAGCTTTCAATAACATGAACAGCCTGCTGTGGGACGTGTGCTGTGGGTTCGCCACCGTGAGCCTAGACCATCAAAGCCTCACCTTTTGTAATCTCATGAATCTTCATGTGTGTCAATCTCACCAATGGCTTCTGAATTGGAACAGCAATACCCTCGAAACAGAACTTTTGGTGCCCACAATGATCACAGCCCTCTATTAGCAATATTAAAAGTAAGTTATCTAAAGTATTTCCCACCCTCAAAGTGGGAAGGAAGTAATCTCAGAATGACAGTACTAGTGCCGGTGGGACCTGCCAGTCCGAGCCCAGGCGCAGTGTGGGTGAGACCCTCTTCCACCCCCTTGGGACCCCTTCCAAACTCCGCAGCACCCCCCCCACCCCGCCCACCCAGTGAGAATTTCTGCCACATTCTGGGGACACTCAGATCTAGTCCTAGTCCAGGCCCCGTGAGTGTGTGGGAGAGCTTCCTCTCCCGGCTACTCCCCCTGTTCCCCTTCAGACTCAGCTCAGGCCTGGTATACAGGCCTGGGGGGAAACTCTGCCACTGCAGTCCCTGCAGAGAGAGTAGGGACAAAGTCACCCAGCTAGTCCAGGAGTAAAACATCTTGCCAGAGGGGCACAACAGGTTCACTCCCAAGGGCAGCAGCAGGAAGGAGCTGAGCACAGCAGCCAGACCCAAGCCAAGCAAAGCAGGATAAATCCAAACTCTGTAGATCTGCATCTGAATTTCAGTAGGTGCTAAAGTTATAACCGCACCAAAGCTCTACAACAAAGGTCAGAAGACAGTGCTATACAAAATGACAACGAGAAGGAGCAAAATGCAATCTCAGAACCCAAGCCCACCCATAACAAGTGTAGAGGACACTAACACAGAACAAATTGGGAATCACACAGCTGACATCAATGAATCAACAGCTTCTGAAATAAAGAAACAACTGCAGAAAGGTATAGAGGAACTCAGATTGGAAATGAAAAAAGAAATCCCTAATTAATAGCATCTGCAGTAAAGAATTAAATGTAGAAACATATGGAGGAAACCCAATGCCCACCCAGAATAAGTGCAGAGGACACTAGCTCAGCTGAAATGCATGAATTAATAGTGTCGATAGTAAATAAGCAACAGCAGAAAGTTACAGAGGAACTCAGAGCTGAATTCTTCTCTACTACCTCAGCTCAAATGTGTGAATTAATAGTGTAGACAGTAAATAAGCAACAGTAGAAAGTTATAGAGGAACTCAGAGCGGAATTCTTTTTTGAAATAAAAAAGAATTCTCTGAACTCATAGCATCTGAAGTAAAGAATCAA
>NW_004524704.1:1679273-1695627 GCF_000260255.1 Octodon degus
CTATGCTTACCGGAGGGGAGAGAGCAGATATATGAAAGCCTCGCTGCAGCGATGAATCCTGACGTGCGCCCCCAGCAGGGTATCCGAGCTCTTGGCCAACGTCTGCTTGCAAACCTGGCTCATCACTACCATGCGGTGCGTCCTAGGGGCCACGTGAGTATTACAAGCAATCTTAGGCCTTTTGGTCGTACCTTCAACTATTTAGAAAATGATAAATAAATAAGAGAGAGAGTTTCCAATCAAAGAAAAAGCCACCACTGGAGGTTGTGCATGCCCACATGTTCCATGTCTCAACTCTGACTGGGGTACTGGGTAAGGGGTGTTGGCTATACAACCTATTCTTTTCTGTATAGTTGTCCTCTATTATCATTAGTTACATAAAATTTAAAAATTAATCTATTCAAGATTGCTAATAGATCTAAGAATTTTTATGTCTCCCATTTAAGTAATGGGCCTCGGGCCTTAGGACACAGGTTAGAAAACAACAGAGTTGGCCCAGCTCCGACATCTCCTCCAACATGCCCATCATTCCAGCTACAGTGCGCCTCTCTGCTTGGCCATGTCCACTCTGTACTCCTCTCAATTTCCTTACAGCATCATTCCATGAGTTCTCTTTGCACATGTGTCTTACTCTAGGATCGTGACTACCTGAGAGCACATCTTCCTACCATACAGTGTCTTCCACGACCTGGCACCATAAAATGCATGCAGGCTCCCCTGTAACACAGTCCCAATGTCATATGACTGGCATTGCAGGCCATATGACTGGCATTGCGGGTTAGACTTCCCAGTGAGCCTCAGGACACAAACAATGCTGGCCAAATGTGCAGAGGCTACACAGCATATTACAGTGCTTTTAAAGTAATTAGTGTTTATTTCTAAATTATATATATACCACATAGGCTTAGTGTAGAAAAATAGTAAAAAAGATTAAAAACCATGTGTAGGGGATGGGGAGATGGCTCAGTAGAATAAGCGCTTGCCTGGCAAGCGCAAGGGCCTGAGCTCAATCCCTTGTTCTGCAAATAAATAAATAAATAAATAAACCACATGTAATCCTACTGTTACTATCACCATGTAGCATAATCTTAGGAGGTTGGATAGCTTTTCTTTTTTCCTACCAATGACTACCTTTCCAAGATTCAAGAGCTTGCTTATACCTATGTTCTTCTACGAGCTTCAAGGATCATGTGGTACTTATAGGATCCTTACATATCTGAGACTTTGTGATCTCTTACTGTAGCAACAGTTTAAACAAAGAATTCTTGGATCACAATCTTTTTGCCCCACATTCAACCACTTTCTGTGAAGTACAAAAATGTGATAGAAACTGCATTTAAAAAAAAATACTTGCAAGGGAGTTACTTTGAATTTAGAAATGGTGGAAGTAGGGTAATTTTTTCCATTAATTTTGCCTAATTTTCCTCAGTAGCGTAGACAGCTACAGAGATGCGGGCCCAGCCCCTCCTCCCTTAGAACTTACATGTGGTCCCAGGAGTCACACAACACCCGAACCTGCCAGTTCAGGCACTGCTGGACTACCAGCACGTACGCCCGATGCAACCAACACAGGACGCAGCTGTGAACTTGTTTATAGACATCACTCTGCTTGCATCTATTTTAGCTAAAAACGATCTCAATTCTAAATCAGCTTGTAAGTGTGGGACGGCCAAGTTCTGCTGCTGTATAAAAAATAATGTCTCATGTAAGTGAGCACATGAAGGTGGAGAGAATCAGAGAAAAGCACAGCAGAGACTACAGGACGAACTGCAGCTAGTTTCTGTTAATTAATTAGATGGATGCTGACTAATAAATTGAGATTACCATTGCCTTGAGAGAGAACACGATACTCAAAGGGATGTATGCTTCCTTTAGTGGCAGTATTTTTAGGTCCTCTACAGAAGATACGTGATTAAAACACCAGGAACATTATGTTCCTTTTCATTCAAAAATTTTTTTGGTACTAGGATTGGAACTTAGAACCTTGTGCTAGCCAGGAAGGTGCTGGCCCCTGAGCTGTATCCCCAGCCTTTGTCATTCAATTCAAATGACAACATTAAAAAATACCTTGGTGAGCCCAAGCCAATTTCTTTCCTGACTTGAGGCAAGCAGATGTACCAAATGGATTCCCAGTCAAATGGGCTCTCAACCAGGCTTCCAGCTTGCAGAAAGAGAAGGTCTTAGAGCTCTGTGAGAACCCACTGTCGGCGTGTAGTGGTTGCCACAGCGCGAGTTCATGCAGTGGGTAGATCTTCCTGGCTCCACTCACTGTGCCTTCAAGGAGAAAGCTGAGCGCCACAACAGCTTCTTGAGAGACTACACTACTACGGGTTGAATGAAATGACACACTGAGTTGTTCTGGATCTAAAAGCAGCTCAAGGAGATCTGACAGATGGTCACAGACAAAAGCCTGGTGACTGTAGTCATTCCAGTTCTAAAAAAAAAAAAAAAAAAAAATCAAAGAAAGCACTCTTAACAGACAAATTCTACATGATCTACAAGTTTGTCTTTTAGTTTTTTGTACGTATACTCTCCTTCATCCCCACAAAATAACTTAGGTGGCTATATACAATGATTTTCGTGTGTGTGCATGGGACAGATAAAAATAGATTGCCCTTTCACATTAACTAATTCAAGGGTACTACAGGTTGAAGTGCTCGGAACCAGAAATATTTCGATTTGATTTTTTTTTTTAGATTTTGGAAAATATATGTATAGTGATACCTTGAAGATGTGACCAAGTCTAACAATGAAATTATTTATACACACATGCCTGAATATCTATATATATTTATACATTTATACACAGTAAATTCTCATTTGGATGCCAAAGAAAATAGATCAAAGTACAACTGTTTTCTACTTGAACTTGCTATTCCTCTTTTTCACTGCATGTTTCTCTGCCAAAACAGGCCTGAGGTGGCTCCAAGGATGCCACATGGAAGCACCAATAAGAGGGTTCACTGACTGAGCTTAGAGATGAATGCAATGCACCTGCACGTGACCAGGTCCAGCGCTGGAGAGAGTGACTACAGACTACAAGTAGGGTGACCAGCTGGGATCTAACCAAGAAAAAAAAAATCAGGTTAAAGGGAAAGAAAAAAGACTTGAAAACCTAGACAGGAGCAGTGGCCTATGCCTATAATTTCAGCTACTTGGGAGGCTGAGGCAAGAGGACCACAACCTGGTCCACGCAAAAAGACTCTTCCTCAAAATGAACAACAGGTGGGATGTAACTCAGCATAAAGGCCCTGGATTCAATCTCCATTACTAGAAAAAGAAAAAGAAAAAAAGAAACAACAAAAAACCCCTAAATACAAGAAAGATAAATGACGAGTTTCAACAGTTACTTCGTGGTAGAACTAGTGAGACTTGATAATTAACTACATATGGGTGGGGGGAGACCCGTGGGTGCAGTGACGCCATTGTTCATGGGACGGGGGATGCAAGCTGACTTAATGTGAGTTTTTCCATAGATGCATATGCATTTGTCTCCCAAGCTAAAGCAGACGTAGATTTGGTTAGGACTGGGACTAGAAGCCGTCTGGCATGGGCTCCTCTCACATAGGCCCGCCCCTCTGCAAATCTGCTCCTTTCTCTTCTCTTCCCCTGGCGAGCAGCAGCCAGGACTTCACCAACTGCTTCCCAGTTTCTACTCCCACAGAGCTGCAGTCACTCCTGGGCATGGCACTGTTCTAACACCAACGCCACCACCAACTGGCACCTGTCCCAGTCTCCAGGGGAACCGAATGCCCAGAGCCATCATTTCAAACACATGGCACCATTGAAAGAGCCGTGCATGAGCCCTGTTGCCCACTCAAGTGTCGGGAGCACAAGCCGGCGCTGCCATTCCCTGGTGCTTCCTATGCAACAATTCCATGGGTTCTCACAGCTGTTCAGAAATAGGCCCTAGCCCAACTTAAAGAAGAGAAGCCAGGTTCAAGACAAGTAACTGACCTGCCTAGAATCACATGACAATTACTAAGTGGCAGAGTCGGACCTGAGTGGGGTCCCCTTAGCTCAAAACACTGTAGGAGCTACCTGGGCAGGAAGCATGCGGTGAGTAGTTTCTCTAGGACACTTGGACTCGGACATTTTGAAATTAAGGCCAAGCTGGGGCATCTGTGAGGTGAGTTAGCACAAGGCAAGGGCTCTAGCACGGAGACGAAGCTGGGAGCCAGTGAGATGCACGCAGTCACAGGATTAGAGCAACAGTGGAGAGACGTGGTCAGTAGAAAGTAAAAATCTGCTCGGGTAGAATCCTGGGACAGCGGCATGAAGGGCCAGGGCAGAGGAATTTATGAAGACGAGAGAATTTAAAGCAAAACTAGCACACTACAGCATTACGGAATGTAAGGATGGGCACACGCATTACAAAGATTAGAGAAGTTCCAAATACTTTCATTCTTTTTTTAAACTTCAGAAGTTTTTTTTAGGTTTAGAACTTTTTAAAAGAACCTGCACAAGGCACTGATTCTCAAGTTTATATTTTACTTCAAGATTTTCAAAATATTTCCACAACAAATGAGGTCTAAAAAAATATATGCATTTTTTTAGTTTGGTGTGCTAGTGCACCCCAGCACCTGGAAGGCTGAGGTAGGAGGATCACCACGAGTTTGAGGCCTACTGGGCCACACAGCATGGCTGTGGCTCAAAAATAAATGAAGAAATTTAATTAAATAAAAAAATGCCTTTCTTGGGGCTGCAAAAGTGGCTCAGTAGTAGAGCTCCTGCCTTGCATGCGCAAGGCCCTGGATTCCATCCCCAGGGCCACAAAAGAACAGAACAGAACAAAACACCTTTTAGTCACAAAAACAGAAAGAACAATAGAACATTTTCTAATAATGTCAGGCAGTTAACATGTAGGTTGTCACAGCATATAAAATTTCTTAAACCTGATTAAGCAATATGAAATACTTTCATAGAAAATTTTTTCAGTAATTTTTGAACAGACTCTGGAAATACTACATCTCATGTATCCACCTTGGTCAAGTAAGTATATTCAAATTCATTAGCATTTGCAAAAATAGAAAACACTGACAGAATGCAGCGAATACTTGCCCTAATCACATGATTTTTATGCCAGTGAAGGAATTAAGGCCATTTCTCTATTTTGATTGTAACTGCAGATTAATTTTTGTTTTGTTATTAGAAAAAGATCTAAAAGCAAAAAATAAAGCATCCAATCACTGGCCTCAATTAGGAATTCCAATATAATTTTTAAAGAATGCAAGCTACCCCCTTCCCAAATCAACCCTTGAGGAGAGAGAGATTAATTTACGGACAGCACCTTATTATGGCAGCTGGACTTCTCCGACAGGTCAGGAGACTGCGATCTGGTTTTGGGACTAGGCCACTCTTCTCCAATCAGAGACGTCCTCAGGGAGACCTTGTTCAACTGCTGTATGTACAGGAACAGGAGAAACTGGAGCGTGTCCACTGAAAGCTGTGCGAGGAGAGAAGAAAGGAGGTGCTCAAACACCATTCAAGCAGACCTCGGGAACTCAATTCACAGCAGTTTGCTGATCCTTTAAATGCTGCTACCAGAAACACCGCCAGCGTCTGAGGCGTCTGTTTCTGATAACCAAATACAGGAGTTTATAGCATTAAGGTCACTTGGCTTCACAGAGAGCCACAGAAACCAGCTCTGCAAAACTAAAGAGAAGGAAAGAATGAAATACGTACTCATAAAAAGTACAATATTTCATGATTTTAATTTCATAGTTAAAAAACCAACATTGGTAATTTTAATAAGTAAAAGGACAAAAGAATGAAATTTATTAAGATGGAGCTTTAACCTAAAGGCCTCTCGAGAAAGCTTAGCACATCAATATACCAGCTGTAATTGGAGACAATTTCTTGATTGACGAGCACTTTCTGAGAGAGTAGCCTAATGTTTTCACAGTTTTTAAAAGGTTGTTAGACTTTTAAAAAGAAAAATACCACCACTGGTCTGGTAATGGTCACACAAGGTTATTTCTTATCTGAGGGAGGGTACCGTTGGAAGCTCACCATTTTCTTTCAGTTTATTTTTTTCTGACACAGGGTCTCACTGTGCAGTTCAGTCTGGCCTGCAACTCTTGGTGGCCCTCCTGTGCTAGCCTCCTGAGGGCCAGAATTACAGGCATGCCCCACCACACTCAGCTGAAGCTCACCATTTAGAACCTGAAGCTCATGACTATCCCTATACGCATGCAGGAGAATGAACAAAACGAAGCAACGCATGTGACTCCACAGCTACATTTACCCTGATTTCCAGCCTGGGAGAAAGCGGTCACCATCTGAGGAGCTTAAAAATACAGACTCTCAGGATCACCCACATCTATTCAATCGACTGCCAATGTGAAGTCCCATGAACACACATTTACAAATTTTTACAGCCCTAAACTTTCGAGTGTCACTGCAGATGTAAGACTATAGAGGGATGGGGGTAGGGGGAGATGGCTGAGCGGCACAAGTGCCTGCCTGGCAAGTGCAAGGTCCCGAGTTCAATTCCCAGTACCAAAGAGCAAAGCAAAGCAAAGCCAAAACAAAGCAAAGCAAAACACAACACAACACAACACAACACACAACTAATACAGAGATACCCTGTATTCTTTCTGGGCTTCCCACTTTGCAAAACTGTGGTATGATGTCATTAGGTAGGACACTGATGTCAAAGTAGCCAAGACAGAGATTGTTTCCTTCAATCCCAATCTTCCACATTGCCTTCTGTAGCCAAACTCACTCCCCCACCACATTCACCCCTTAATCCCAGGCAACTTCAGGTCTTCTTACTTTTAGATAGGGTCTCGCTAAATGGCCCAAACTGGCCTTGAACTCCCAGTCCTCCTGGCTCACCCCCAAGGAGCTGGGAGGAACATGCACAATAGTGTTTGATGCTGACAGAGACTAAAATATTTTTCCCTTTTTTTTGGTAGTACTGGGAGCTGAACATGGGGCCTTTGCCCTGAGCTGTATCCTCATCCTTTTTATTTTAGATTTCGAGATAGCATCTTGCTACACTGCCAGGCTGGGCTTGATCTTGAACCCCTCCTGCTTGTCTCCCCAAATGTCAGGATTATGGGTGTGCATCACTGTGACTGGCTTGTCTTTTTTACTTTTTATTTCCCTTGTAACTACTATATAATAAGGCACATAATGAGAATTCTAAACATTTGGAACTTCTTAAAAGCGTTACGCTTTTATCCACAGCATTTACTACTATACTACTGTACCTAGCACACACACAAGAGTTACTCAATGAAGGTGATTAATGAATAAGCACACTGTCCTTCCCCTTCCTGGCTGTGTGATAAACTTTCCAATTTCTAACTCATCTAGCTGTTGCCTCATGTGGGGCAGACTAGCTAGATACAAGGTACTTTTCCCTTCTTCCTGGGCACACAGCTAGATGGCATTTCTAAGCCTTTCTTGCAGCTTGACAAGTTATAATGGGGTCATTGGAATGAAGGCAAATTCATACTCAATGCTTTAAGCCTGACCCACTAAAGTGAAAAAGAAATGGAAGCCGAGGACTCTGAGGCCTAACTGGCATGGCTGTGGCGAAGGGTGTTATTTGCAACCTACCCATTTATAAAAAAGTTTATTTAGCTTTGCCTATGGCCATGGCACTTCCCTGATCCCCCATGAGATACTTTACCTTCTTACTCCATTGACTTTAGTCTGATCCGATGACAAAGCATTAGCCAATGGAATGAATGTAGTTGTAGTTTATGGCACATCTGAGCAAAAGTTGTTCGTGTGTGTGTGTGTGTGTGTGTGTGTTACTAAGGACTGTACACAGGGAGAGCTGAGCTATATCCCAGCCTTTTAAAAGAATTTTTGGACAGGATCTCACTAAACTGCCCTGACTGGGCTCACACGTGCAATCTGTCTCCTGTCTTAGATTCTCAAGACACTGGGATGACAGCTGCGCACTACCACACCTGACCTGAGCAAAAGCTTTCAGAGGTGCCACGAGAGCCCAGAAATGCATAAATGCTCACATATATGGTCAACTCAGTTTTGACAGGAGTGCCAGGAACACAAAGTGGGAAAGGAAAGGCTCTCCAACAGATGATATTAGGAAAACAGACCACAGCTTACCATGCGCGGCAAACCTACGGCATGCATGTAATCACTGAAAGCTCTAGAGGCTTTACCATGCCCAGCTCATACCATACACAATCAATTCAAAAGGCATTAAGGATGTAAATGTAAGATTGGACATAGTAAAACTCCTAAAATAAAGCAGGAGAAAAGCACCTGGATATTGGGTTTAGTAGTGATTTTTGGATAAGACATCAAAAGCACAGGCAACGGGCAAAAATAAACAAGTAGAATTTGATCAAACTAAAAAGTTTCTTTACAAGAAAGGCAGTAATTAACAAAATGAAAAGAAAATCTATGGAATGGGAGAAAATACCTGGAAACCAAAATACTGATGAATAGTTACTGTCTAAAACATGTAATCAATTGCTATAATGATACCAAAATGCCTAAGAGATTCATTAAAAATAAGCAAAGAACCTATACAGAATGTTTTTCAAAGACATACAATGGTCAGCAAGTAGATGAAAAGGTGCTCAATCATTAGGGACATGCAAATCAACAACACAAGATATCACAAGTTAGGATGGCTATAATTTAATAAGAGACTGGTAATCATTGGCAAGAAATATGGAGGAAAGGGAACTCTGATACATTACTTGTGAAAAAGGAAATTGGTACAACAATTATGGAAAACAGTATGGAGGCTCCAGAGAAATTTAAAACAAGATTACTGTATGATCTAGCAATTCCATTTTTGGTAATTTATCCAAAGGAACTGAAACCAGGATCTTTTTTTCTTTTCTGTATTTAGGACAAGGCCTACAGGGTGTTTAGTCTATGTAGATTGGACTCGTAGTAATTTTCCTGTTTACAGCCTCCCAAGCGCTGGGATTACAGGCGTGCCACTAGGCTCAGTCTTGGCATAAACCCAGCTGTTGTGCTCTGCCTAAGCAGGTGCTCTAGTCTGCTGAGCTATTAGGCCAGCCCCCGGATCTTAAAAGATATTCCCACCATTCTACATTTACTGTAGCATTGCTGATAATAGAAACAACCTAAAAGTTCATCCATGGAAAGGATAAAGAAAATGGGGGGGGGGGAGGAAAGAAAATGTGCTTGTATGGATGTCTGTCCATCCATAAGATGAATACTACTGAACCTGTAAAAAGAAATTCTACTATTTTCAACAAAATAGATGGACCCGAAGCACACTGTTAGACACAGAAAGCCAAATACTATATGGCTTTGTGTAACCTTAGTGGCCTTCCAAAGGCCCTGCCTCTAAGCATCAAAGTAAGATTGAGTTTCCACCCACTTAATTCTTCATAATAGAGACTAAACTTCAGTGTATGAAGCTTATGGGGACACACAAACTATATCCAAACCACAGTGTAATCTAAAACAGTCACACTCACAGAGGGCCTCCAAGACAACGGGAAAGTTTCAGTTACAGAAGATAATTCAACCCTGGAGATCTACTCGATGGTACAGTGCCTACAGCTGCGAATACTGACTGCACACTCAAAATTTTCTACGATAATAAGTACTTTAATGTATTTTTATTAATGCATATTAACTTGTAAAATACTGAAAATATCAATGTGGTATTTCTGTACATGCACACAGCGTATTTTGACAATCCCACTCCCCCCTTGTCATCCTGTACAACCCCTCATCCTTATTCCCCTTTTACCTAATAATGGTTTCTTAAAAAGGTAGATTTTATGTTTAAATGTTCTTAGCACATATATAGGCATAACAAGAACAGGGGTGAGAGAAATCTAGGGAGGTGATGGATATGCCTCTGGCTTTGAAAATGGCAAAGATTTCACGTATATATTTATCTACTCATCAAGTTGTATACTCTAGAAATAAGGCTTAAAAAGGCATTGTTCCCCTTCTCTACTGTTCTTCTGACAAGGACAGCCAAGACCTATGAAGAAGTTGGGTTCCCAAGTAAGAAGGAAGACACACACAGCCAACCCTGCCTGGATGGCAGCCATATTTAAAGTACAGTCTATAAGTAAATGAGCAAAATTAACCTTTGTTACTCCAAGCCATTGGAATTTCATTGTTTCAATTTATTCCCGAAGCAAAGCCGATTAACATTAATACAGTAGAACTTGGTTCAGGAACTTAACTCCACGATTCCAGTTGGAGAATTTGTGCCATAGTTGCAATTGGAATCACAGAAAAGTTCTACAACCAGAATTGTGGGAAGAATTAAGTTCATGAATCAAGGTACCACTGCAGTGACTCTGACATATGAAAGCATGGATCCCTAAGTCTCAGCATGGACAATAACAGCCCGGAGATTCAGGACAGTTGTGTAGGACTGTTGGATTAATGAGAAATAAAGTGTTATTGTTCTAAGCCATGAAAGGCCAAGCTTGCCTGTTACCATGAGTGACCTACCAGGACTAACATACTGTTAAGTCTTTCCTTATCACCAGTGATTCATTCTGCACTCTACTTCTATACTTTCCCCATACTTTTGTAGACAGTAGCTACTCCATGAGCTCTATGAGGATTCTGGATTTCCTTGGGCAAGTTATTATTTGCTGCTTACTGCTTCCTTTGGAATGGAAATTTCTATTTATTCACACTGTGTCTGCCTTTGCTACTATTATATATTGGAAATGTTTTGATTTTACAGTCTCACAGGTGGAAACTGATGCTGGAATGAGTTATGACTTTAGGACAAACTGGGTAGAATGATATTACTTAGTATATGAGAATGTCATGAATTGCAGGGGGTAAGGGACATGGGCACTTACCATTTGAATATGGTCAGTCCTTTCCAAAAATTTGTTGAAATTTAATCCCCCTGAGGAGGAATTAAGAAGGCTGAACATCAATTAGACATGGGTATTTAGTGATAGAACCTTTGAAAATTGATTATAAGTAGTACACAAATAGAGGTAAAGACCCTATGGCTGGATACTGATGGCTTCTTAAGAGGGACAGAGACCAGTACATACAGATGCTCCTTGTCTCTATACCCTGGTCTACTGTTATGGTTCAAATATGAAGTTGTACAAAGACTCATGTATGAAGGCTTGATTCCCAATGCAGCAACATTTAGAGGCAGGGCCTACAGAGGTGACTGAATCAACAGGGTGCTAACTGCTTCAAAGGAAAAGGGGCTATTAGGAAGTGGCGCCTAGAGGGACAGAGCGGATTACCAGGAACACGTCTGTGAAAGGCCTATCTCTTCTTGGGCTCTTTCTCTCTGCTTCTTGGCTTCCTGATGAGGTAAAGCAGCCTCCTTCCACCTACCACGCTTTCCCATCATGGTGCTCCTGACTTGGAGCCAACAGACCCTTGACTAAAACCCTTGAAACCAGGAAGCCAGACAACCTTCTTCTCTTTGAAGCTGCACAGGTCAGTTATTTCGTCCTAGCAAGGGAAAGGTAACTACTGTAGATACCCTGAGACTCTGTCAGCAAACATACCACCACCACATGTGGCCCTTCTGCTTGGACCTCCAGAACCCAAAGAAACCTATTTTCTTTAAAATGTGGTACAGATGTTCTTTGCTTGGTAACATATGTGTTTAGCGACTATTTGGACTTACAGTCCATCTTGTTTTTGTACAGTTCTATACACCTTGCTTACAGAGCCTAAATGTCTTTTTTTGTACAGCACACCTTTTTATAGTACCATAATTTTTGCTGATCGTATTGTATAGTACTATAATTTTGTGTTGTTATACATTATAATACTGCATGTAAGAGTTATGCAAATAAAAGCAAAGTCAACAGGCTGAAGTTTTCTTTGTTTCTTTGTTCTGAATATTGTAATGTAAGTATTATACGTAATTCCTCATTTAGTGACCAAGTCGTAGGAAAAGAAGCTGGTTGTGAAATGAGAAATGTCCATATAGTCTTTTGAGCAACAAAAAAGGGTGTGTACACTGCATTCCCAAATATATTAAATTCCAACACATAGCAACTGCTTATTTAAAATTAGGTACCCCTGACCATAACATATCAGTGGTTCGTCATATCCATTCATTCCAAAGCTCTCTAAAGTCAATAAAAATATTTCCCACTTTAAAATTTTACAGGGTTCCTGTAACATTATTGCCTTGATAGGCAAATAAGGATTGGCAAATAAGGACTAACTCATAGAATATGTTAAATACAGCCAAACTCAAATGGAACTTCAGAATCACAATGGTCATTAACGTAAAACCTCAATCTATACTGGAAGTATAAAACCTAAGAATGGTTTATCCCCAAACAATTGAACACACATACATATACCAATTCATACCTGATTTCTCTGCTTTTCAATTTCATCCTCAGATATGCAGTTAGACAGAATCTCAGACCACTCCAGGCGCTTCTCAGGCGACTTCATTGAAAGACTATCAAATATTTCAAAGTAAAGCCATGCCACATCCTTGGCCAGCTGCAGCTTCCCACAAGCGATATGCCTCCACGTGGACCAGGACAAGCGCGGGTAAGCACCTTCTATAGCCCGGGTTCGCACATAGGTGGCTATCTTCTTGAGGTAGTGAAGACTGAACTTGGATGGAGGTGGGATCTGCAAGGCACCCACCATAAAGGGTTCTGCTTTTACCCAGAGGAGAACTCCAGACGAATCCATATCATCATCGCTAAGGATACTGGGATGAAAAGGTTTCTTTGCATACCTAGGAAACAAAGTTTCTTCAAAAACTAACTTGAAACAAATCCCATTTATATACTTTCTTGGACGTGACCCTCCCCTACCTTTTAATGTAGATCATTAAGTTAAAAAGCAGCTCTCGTATGGCAACCAAAAGCAAAATAGATTCTTGGTTAGATTCCATTTCATTTTGATCAAAAAAGAAAATTGCAAAGAAGTGAAATGATCTTTTTGGCTAGAAACATTTTTTAAAAGTGTGTAAATGCATAAAGTCTAGGTTGGATCTCTATTCAGTACAGGAAAAGAAAAGCAAAGGGGTACAGAAAGTCATTTTGTCACAGGAATCTGTCTCTACCCTTAGAAGGAACTCTGGTGAAAACAAACATAAAATTTCAGCATTAAATCACTGGCACTTGGGGATGGCTGGCTAAAGATGGCCAGCCTGGACGATGGCCTGGATGTGGCAGCTGACTGACGAGACAGACTCAACAGGAAGCACTAGAGTGAGGTGGCAGGCAAGAACGCTAATGTAGGGGCTGGAGAGATGGCTCAGTGGTCTAAAGCACCTACTTGAAACAAGCTTGGCAAAGCACAGGGACCGCGGTTCGATCCCCCAGCACCACATGCCAGCCAGCCCCGCCCCCTGGTGGGCTGAGCTGGCCACACACACAATAAATAAATGTAATAAATAAATAATTAAAAAAAAAAAAAAGAACGCTAATGTACACATAAGCCACAGAAATACATCAACGAAAGTTACAGCAGCTCTAGTCTCTGTTGCAGCGAGCCTGTGCTGGCCTGTGTTACTGTACTCAGCTCAGGTGGAACACTTTTACCTTTGTTCCTTGCTTGGTGTACATAATGTTTATGAAAGGGGAATCATCCACATGTATACCACTAAGTGGCCACTAGGTAATGCTGTAAATTCTTCCTATCATTTATCTATACATAAGTGGATTTTTTTTAACTTTCATAGTTGTGATAACAAATAAGACCATCTTTCTGCATATCTTCTACACTGTGAATTCTCACATGTGCATCTGTGAAATGAAATAAGCAACATTTTAGAAGCTCCTGACACATCTCCACTGCTTTCCAGCATAGCTTTATCAAAATTGTACACATCTGACCAAGATTCACAGTTCTTCAAATACTCAACAATTTTAAAATCTTTCCTTACGGGATCAATTAAAATACTATATTTTGTGTTTGACTCTAAAATGTTTTGATTCTTCTGGGAAGTACTCAAACAAATGCTATGACTATTTACATGTGACAGGTGGTATGCTAAGTAGTTCATACATTTTGCTTCTTGTCGTCCCCACAGCCAAGTGGAGATCAATGATTTCCAGCATTTCGGACAAGAAAACTGCGACTGACAGAAGCTAAGGGACTTACCTGCTAGCATATTTAGTTGGCACAGCCCTTCATCAGGACGCAGGTTGGATATGCAAACTGCATCGCTACAAATAAAACTTTGGGAACCGTTACGGTTTCCACATCTCTGAAAAAGGAGTGTCCAGAACAGAATTTTAAAAACATCCTTGTACGAGACTATCTTAAGTGCCAGGAAAAGGCACATGGAAGTACGGGCGCGGGAAAAGTGCAGCAGCCACTTCCAAGGCGGGAATGGCGTGGCCTGGCTCTGGGGCAGCCAGCCCGGGGCAGTGCATCAGAAGCCGCCGGCTCTCTTCTAAATGAGAATAAGCTGCCTGCGAGGAGCTGGGGTGTGCAGTCCCAAACCGCATCCCGACGAGCAACCCGCCCCTTGAACTCGGCGACTGGACAGCTAGATCAGACACGTAACCTGTGTTTCCCCCTCCGAGGGTCGCGGTTAGGGGTCTTGGCGTCACCAAACGGACGAGGGCTGAGCGAGTGCCCGGCTTCCGGACGTCCCCGGCGGCAGCCTGCAGCTGTCCCCAGACGCGGCCAGGTCCAGGGGCGCCTCCCTGGGCCAACCTGACGTGGACGGTACCGCTTGCCCTCCCAAGGCCCGCCGAGGGAGCGCAGTTACCTGTGGAGGCGGGAACCCGGCGGCCCCGCTGCTCCCCGCTCCGCGGCCCCCAGCATCCCGCGCGCCCACCCAACCCGGCCCCTCAGCCCCGCCCCGACGCCCACTGCGCAGGCGCGGCGCCTCGCACCACCGAGAGCCGGCGGACCGCGCTGCTAGAGCGGCGGGAGCAAACTCCGCGGACAGACTCGGCGAGCTGCTGAGGCTGAGGTCCTCCGGAGCCGACCCGAGGGATTCTCGTGTCGTGCCTTTCAACTCAAAGGGGCAGGAAGTTTTCTACTGCTCCACAGAAATGTGGTCAGCCGGGAGCGGCTGCTCAGTTTAGCACGCTCGGATCGGTAATAAACATAATGCCGCTGTACATCCACCCACCGCTTATTAGGGGTTTGGCGCTGAGGAAAGCGCTCTTTCATTTACTCGGTCTTCTCAAGAGCCTTTGCAAGTCAAGCATATTTGTTTTGCTGATGAGGAAAAAAGGGTAAAAATAAGTGGCCTCTGTTCACTATTAGACAGCTCGTGAAAGGATGCTGGGATCTGCGCTGCATCATCTACTGGTTTTAGTGATCTGAACCCATTTTATTATGTATTCGTTGGTTTTCCTTTTTTTTTTTTTTTGGATGATGGATCCAATTTAGCAATCTACATAAGGACTCTACCACTGTACTCCACTCTCCCACCCTATGCCTTAGTTTTTTTTTTTTTTTTTTTTTCAACAATAATAATTCGTTGAACGGGGCTGAGGACACAGCTCAGAGGTGTAAATGCCTGCCTGGCAAACGCAAGGTACGGAGTTCAGTCTCCAATACCGCAAAACAAAACAAAACAAAACAAAAACACATAAAAAAACTAATTTATTCAGACACAGTGGTGCTGAAAGAGGATAATTTCAGATAAAAATGCTGTGAGGAGGGAGTCAGGAAAGACCAATTCGTAGTGCTAAATTTGAGCTGTGGCCTCATGGGTAAGATGCCACGTGAATAACCCAATCAAAGAAATTTTTACTAAAAAATAACTGAACACTACTCCTCCAGGCACTGTTTTTGTTTTTTTTTTGTTTGTTTTTTTTTTCTTTTAAGCGAAGAAGGATTGTTATTTTTTGGCAGGCTCAGGATGCCTTCAGGGCAGGTATGGTTTGGCTTGAGGATCTGGGGATAGAACCACAGCACCTTGAGCCTGACTGCTTTGTTTAAGCAGGCACTTAAAACAACTGAGCTAACAGGCAGGCCCCCTAGGCACTGTTTTATGGTGCTGTTCTATAAACACTTGCCAACAGAACAGTTTAGATTCATGCTGTCATGAAATAGAGGGAAGGGATGGAAATAAAATATAGTGCAGTGTAAAAAGTAAGGAACTCAATAGAAGCTCATTTTTGTGGTACTGGGAATTGAACTCAGGACCTTACACTCGCCAGGCTGGCACTTATGCTGCCGGACTATCTCCCCGGCCAAAATGAACTAATTTTGATTGGTCAGGGAAGTCCTCTGGGGGTGGTGGTGGGGAAGGGGTGGATACCCTTAAGTTGATAGCTGAGTTTTTAAAAAAAGATATGTTAGGCTCTGAGGCAGAAAAGAATATTTTAGGCAGGGAAAACAGTATAAAGGTTGCAGACAAAAAGGAGCTTATATATTCAAAAAAGAAGGGGGCCGGGGAGATGGCTCAGTGGAATAAGCACTTCCC
>NW_004524704.1:1695727-1700817 GCF_000260255.1 Octodon degus
GAGAGAGAGAGAGAGAGAGAGAGAGAGAGAGAGAGAGAGAGAGAGGAAACTAGTTTTTCTGGAACATGGCAGGGTGCATAGTAAGTGAGGGTACCAATCATATAATGCTTTGTGAGTTAGTACAGAGTTGACATTTTAGTCTAGATGCCATGAAAGGCCATTGGGCAGGAGTCTGACATGGTTTGACATTTTAAAAATATAAGGAAGGTGCCAGGGGTATATTAAAATATTGTATTAATAATATTAAGAATGGAGAGCCGGGGATATAGCTAAGTGGCATAAGCATTGCCTGGCAAGTACAGGGTCCCAAGTTCGATCCCCTGAACCGAGGGTGGTGGATGGGAGCAAGATTAGTTAACAGAAGACCGGGTGTGGTGGTGCAAATCTGTAATACCAGCGCTGGGAAGGCTGAAAACAGGAGAATCACTATGAGCCCAAGCTGTGTAGTCAGACTCTGCACCAAATACATTTAAAAAAAAAAAAAATTAGTTAAGAGGCTTTTCTAGGTAAGAGATGATGCGCTTGGTCCAGAGAAACATTAATGGGGATGTAGTGAAGAGACTGAAGACATACCGTAGTTGAGAGGTAAAGATGTGGATAGGTTATACGGAAAAGAAGCAAGGAAGACACCTAGTTTTGTCCTGAACAGCTACGTTTACTGTGATGAGCAAAACCCGGGAATCAGTTCTGCACTTATTGTGATGGTTTTACTCACTGCGAGCTTGGCACGTGTCACTGCTCAAAGCAAAGTGAAGATTTTTCTCCACCAGGGAGATGGCTCAGTAGGATAAGCGCTTGATTGCCAAACACAAGGATCTGAGTTCAATCCCCGGTTCCAGGAAAAAAAAAAAAATGCACACCCCTGCAAGGTGCTTGACCTCAGTTTTGTTGGTACACAGGCTCGGAATTGGGGAAGGGGATTGTCTCCCCACTACGAAGTGCTGGAGGCTGAGACTAAATCTGGTCTCCCCGGTCGCTTATCTCTGTAAGACACCGAGACAGTTTTGTTGGGCTACCTGAAAGTAAGATCTCCAGGCAGGGCCTCGTGCGTACCGAGTCTCAGTTCTGTCTCAGTCCCTCGGAACTCGTATCCCGCGCACCGCACCAGGTGAAAATTTGAGTCTGGTAACCTAAATAAAGTCCCCTCCCTCCATTGGTCCGTGCTGGCGGAGAAGCCTTGTGATTGGGCAAAATTCCGAGGAGGCGGGAAGAGGGGGGAGGCGCGTCTCCCAGGTACCCTCATTTGGCCCCGCCCCTACCCTTTACGTAGTTTTCTATGACTCCCTGGAGCCTACGCTGAGCAGCTTCCTGCGGCGGCGCGAGCCTCGACGTTCCTTCTTCGGATTGGTCAGAAGCTGCGGCTGCAGTTCCGAAGTCTAACTGGCTGGCCAAGCCGCCTCGGAGGTGAAGTGTACCGCGCTGATTGGCTCCGACGTGCCGGCCGCGTGTGATGTCCCGGGCGGCGATTGGCCCTCGCCTGCCGGGGGCTCCTCTCGCCGGGACTCCGGACTCCCGGGAAGTGAACTGGCTGAGGAGGGGGCGAGCCAGCTGTCTGTGCGGTCCTGGTTGGAGACCCCGGGTGTGAGGCGGCCTCACCCGGCCAGGAGGGCTGGCGAGCCTAGGCGGCGGCGGAACACGCCGTGAGGAACTCGCGGGACGGGGCCCGGCACGGAGGGACTATGGCCCCGCAGAACCTGGGCACCTTCTGCCTGTTGCTGTTGTACCTCATCGGGGCAGTGATCGCCGGGTGAGGAGAGGCAGCGCGGCGCGGGCCCGGGAGTCGGGCTGTGCCGGGGCACTGGCGGGTGGGCAGGCGCCGGGGGCAGGGGCTCTGGGGAGCAGCGCGGCCCGGCGGAGGGGCGGCTCGCGCGGGCGGGCGGGCGTGTGGAGGAGGTCTGCGTGCGGAGACAGCGCACAGGGGTTGGATCCCGGGCCGCTCACGGTGTGGGGGGATCGGACGGAGCAGCGGAGGGCACGGGGCAGACAGCTCGCTGGGACGGAGACCTAACAGTGCCCGGCCCGGGAGGAGGCGAGGGGCGCATCTGCGGTGGAGGAGGAGGGTCGCTGGGTCCCGCCGAGCCGAAGAGGGCAGGGCAACGCGAAGCCTGCGACGGGCATCCGGGGGCTGACGTTCAAGTGGGTGGCTTGTGCCCGGCCAGGCGCGGACTGCAGGCAGGGAAGCCGGGTGTGGACTGAGGGAAATGGGGTGAGGAAGCCGGAAGACTCTTCAGGAGGGAGCGCTGGGGCTTTGCAGCGTCTTGAGCCGCTCAGCCTGAGTTGTCATGGTGCCTCACGCTTCCTCTGGTGCCTCTGGAGAAACTGAATGGTGACAGTGGGAGGAGTAGTTCAGCGAGAGGTAGTAAACTCGGATTGTTCCAGCCCACACGTCCTCACCCCATTTGTGAATCGCATAACCTGGAAAAAACTACAGAAATTCCCCACTGTAACAGCATAATATGCCATGCCTGTGCAGAGGTAAGAGGGATAAGATGGATTCTTGATCGATGCAGCCTTTAAAATTCAAGGTCCTGTAATCCTGGTGACCAGGATATGGTACGATAGACTTATATTTACAACGCAAGAAATAGATCTTAGCTGATGGCTATGTATTGAATGTTCTAAACAGGGAAGGTACAACCTACATGGCTTTAGCCCGTTCTTATAAAGGTTAAACTTTGCAAAAATGCTTAAACTTTGTTGTCCTTTTCTTTGTGAAAATCTTAAATATTCAAAAGTCAACTTCTCATGCCAGACTTGGTGGTGTATGTCTCTAATACCAGCATTCGGGAGGCTGAGGCAGGAGGATCTTTGCTAGTTCAAGATCAGCCAAGGCTACAAATAATGAAACCCTATCTTGAAAGAAAGAGAAAAGAGAAAAAAGAAAAGGTTAACCTCTCTTAGGTGATGTTTGTTTTTTTCTTAATTATATTTTTCTTATAGTCACAAGTACCCTAAGATATTTAATAAAACATCAATATCAATACTTTTACTACTTTAATTTTAAACTTCAGTCATTCATAAAGGAGTCTGTTAGTTTGTTGTCCCTGATGGCTGAACTCCCATCTTTTGACTCTGTTTTTTCTGAGCTGTTACCTGGGGGTGGGGGTGGGGTAGGTACTGGGATTCATTCTGAACTACCTTACAAGTCCCTTTATTTTGAGACCAGGTTCACATGAACCAAATTTTTCAGCTTTACTCTTAATACAGTTAGTCCTTTTGTTATTATTTAGTTCCTGTCTCAAGAGATGTCAAAACTTTGCATTTTGGGGAAACCCTGTTTTATTATGGAACCCCTTGTGGGTAATAATTTTTAAAAACATACATAACATAAATGTCTATTTTTGTAAACCAAGCTTAATGAAATAATTCTAAAATACCATTTTATATTTCCTGGGTCTTGGAACACCAGTGTATTTTTCCTTGATACATTTTTAAATTACCATCACTGCTAAATCAGTGTCTCAATTGTGAATAACTTTCCTGTCATTGAGATAATTGATTTTCTGAATAGATTCTGGTGCCTAAAATTTCTCTGGAAAAAGGAATAGGTTTTTAATACTCTATTTATTTCGTTCATTGGGTGTTTATTGATCTTTTCAATAAATATCATTTCAGTCCTGAAAGTTTATGATGGTCTTAATCTTATCTTCCCATTACTGTTTCCCATTTCCTTTGTAATTAATTTGATTCAAGCGTTTGATTTCCTGACAAGGAGTTCAGTGGGTTTCTGGTTTATCTTCCTGTTCATGCCATATGCAGTTTTACTGCTACTAAACCATATAGGCTCCAGCTGGGTGTGATGGCGCACGCCTATAATCCCAGCACTAGAGAGGCTGAAAACAGGAGGAAGATCACTTCGAGTCCAAGCTGTATAGTGAGACCATGTACCAAATGCATTTAAAAAAAAAAAAAAGTTAACTTCAAGGTAGCTTATCTTTAATGTTCTGAGTCTTATTATTAGGACATTTATGTAACATAATCGTAAAGAAAACCATTTGGTGACATTGTTATTTGACTCTTAGAAACAGTCATAGGTCATTTGGAAGCAGTATAAAGAAAAGGAAAGAGTGGATTGTATTATATGGTTATTGCCCCCAAATAACATAAGACCATAAAATAAGAAAGTGGTCTCTTTTCCTTTCTTTTACAGTGCTGGGAGTCAAACCCAGGGCTTCCTGCGTGGTAGGCAAGCACTCTACCACTGTGCTGTACCCTCAGACCTAGATAAATTGCTAGTTGTTTTGAATAATATTGCCCCTAAAATACTTTGTTCGCACTATGGTTATTCAGTATGACTCATGAAAAATTTTGGTACAGTTCCTTTGTGTGTGTGTGTGTGTGTGTGTGTGTGTGACATACATCTTCATTTTTTGTACCTGTGCTTGGACAAAGCTAAAACATATAGGGGGAAAAGAAACTTTACATTTAAAGAAATGGAATAACATATAATTCTTCAATGAAATATTTTGTCCTCCCTTCCAGGAGAGATTTCTATAAGATCTTGGGGGTCCCACGAAGTGCCTCTATAAAGGACATTAAAAAGGCCTACAGGAAACTTGCCCTGCAGCTCCATCCTGATAGGAACCCTGATGATCCCCAAGCCCAGGAGAAATTCCAGGATCTGGGTGCTGCTTATGAGGTGAGGCAAGAAGAAAAGATGTAATATAAACAAAGGCCATGGAGCTGAAGAAGACCACAAGATGCAGAGAAACACTCCTTTAAGTCGTTTCTACTTAAAAATGGAGAATATGGGGCTGGCGAGATAGCTCAGCTGTCTAAGGCGCCTGCTTAGGCAAGTTAGGCAGGTGCATGGGACCACGGTTTGATCCACAAGCTGCACCAGCCCTACCCTCAGGGCAGGCCGAGCCGGCCAGAAAAGAAAAAAATGGAGACTAGACAAATCAGGATATAGTCAGGATACAGTACTCAGTGCTATATTGTGCTGACTATTACAATTACATTCATGTTTCTAGGTACTATTTCCTACCCTTTTTATGTTTATATTAATGAGAGAATACCAATCAAGAGGAGTAAACATAAAGATTATAAGTAAAGATTGAATAAGGACTTTTTTTTTTTTTTTTTTTTTC
>NW_004524704.1:1703422-1705833 GCF_000260255.1 Octodon degus
TTTCTTTATGATAGCCATTCTTTCTGGGGTGAGATGATATCTCAATGTGGTTTTAATTTGCATTTCACGAATTTAAGGGTTTTTTTTTTTTTTTTTGTTCCTCGAATGCCTTCAGGGCACTTTTGGCCAGCGGAAGAGTTGTGAGGTTCGAACTCCAGCAACCTATGGCTGACAGCTTTGTGGAAGCAGCCACTTAGAGGACTGAGCTAGGGCCAGGCCCCCTAACTAGCCCTTCTTAAGTTATATACGACATTTAGTTTCTTGTCAATAATGTGGATTCTGTACTTTATACCGTATTTCTCATGAGTAGTCCTGTTGTCTTCTGGGAACCCAGTATGCACAAGCGCTGCATAGGCAACTTAATGTTATGGTGCTGTGCAAAGAATCTAGCATGCACTTGTCTGTGGCCTGTGCAGACTATACATTATCATTTTTCAAACTGCAGTTTATTTAACTGACAATCTTTCCAGTCACTAGCTTCAGGTTTTTTTTTTTCTTTGTATTTAGTCAAATGTGAGCTAGCGGTGTCACTCAGTGAGCAGTCCAGCACCTGCCTAGCAAGTGAAAATCATGAGTTCGATTCCCCTATACCAAAAAGGGATGGGAAAGGAGCTGGTCAATTCAACTTGATTGCCTTTCACTGTAGATAGATGAGTGTTCACAAATGAGAATCTCAATGCAGTATGAAGAGACAGAGTCTTTTTTGAATACAGATTTGTTTTGTCTTCTGAGCTGACCGTTGACATTTTAATTGGTTAAGACTGTAAGATGGTTGGCCAGTCAACTAAGGGCCACTTATTTATTTTATTTTTTTATTTTTTGCAGAACCGGGGATTGAACTCAGGCCCTTGTGCTTGCCAGGCAAGCGCTTATTCTACTGAGCTATCTCCCTGGCCCCTATTCTTTTAAATAAATAAGTCAGGCATGGTATTTATATACCTGTAGTCTCAGGCCCTTGGGAGGCTGAGGCAGGGAGATTACTTGAGCCCAGAGATCCAGGCCAGCCTAGCAATATAATGAGACTTCATCTCAAGAAAAGAAAGAAAATAGTGTCTAAAAAAAATGGAATAAAATTGTATTTATTAGATGAAGAAGAAGCAAATAATAGAGGATTTTACAGGTGGCTTTTGGGAGGTCTTTATAGAACCTCTAGTATCCAGAAAAAATCTGATTTTTAATGGTCTTTGTTTTCAGATTTTGAAATGGTATTTTTTATAGAACCAAATGAGACATTCATTTCTTTGCCTGGATAATATCAGAGAAGTAGACTTGAAAATTAAAATATTGGGATGCGAGTTGTATAATGAGAGCTTCTTGTTTTAGGTTAACATGCCCATTTCTGCTTCCTTCAACTCCTTACTTTCTAAGGATGGTTTCCAAGGCATTCCTTTTTTCCACCTGATCTATCATAGTGCCTTTATTACCATGGTATTGGGAACTTGGTGATGGGATGGGCTCTAACCTCTTTGTCTTGGCTTTTAAAGAATGCTCACTCTCGTATGACTAAACCATCTGTGTATCCTCCGAAATATATCTCTTGCATGTGCACAAGGGCCTCTTCACATCACTCAGTCCTGAGTCCAGAGTGTGTCCAGTTAATGTGCCAGCCAGGCCTTGCCTTTTTTTTCCCCCCCAGATAGGTCAACAAGCCCCATCAATTTCCAGACTGTCTCACTAGATCACGTGGCTATGATCTTTTGTTTCTTTTTCTGTCCTCTCTTCTTCAGAACATAGAGACCTACTTGATTTTTATATTGTTGAGTATACACAGAGATGACTGTTCCATAGTTCTGTAAAATTACCAAAATGGAACCATTCTTTTCAAGCAGTGGAACTGACTTTTTTGTTTGTTTGTTTGTTTCCATGATTTTATTGAGAAACAAATAGCAATGAGACAGTTTCAAATCAATTTGGTAGGACAGTTTCAATATTTAACACATCGCATACATTTTTCTTAGTTAATTGCTATACAAGATACAGACATGATATCCTATTTACAAACACCATTAGAACAAATCCCTCTATTCATTAAGAGGATGTAACTATATATCTATCCTAACCAAAGATACAAAATGGACATGCATCTATATCCCGCTTTTTGGTTAAGTTGTGTTATTTAAATATTATAGGTGTGTTAACTCAGCAAAATATTCTAAAAGAGTCCAGTAGTCCATAATAGTATTGGGTCTTCTGCTTCACTGGCAGTGTCAGAAATTGTTGACCTGAGTCCCCTACAGCTCGACATAACAGCATGGCTTTACTTCTTATACTTCATTTTTATACTTTTCTGCTGGATGTTAAGACCAAGATAAAGCAAGACCTATGCAACAAGAGTTGTAGTTTTTGGGTCTGATAAGGTGAGTGAAATCCCCTCAGGATTTATCCTGAGATCCTGTACCTCAGATTGTAGA
>NW_004524704.1:1706023-1714340 GCF_000260255.1 Octodon degus
GTTCTCATATGTCCTGAGTCTTAATTGACCTTGGAAGGCTAGGGCCAAAATATTGGCTTTCCTTGTGGCCCTCCTTTTTCTCTAATTTTGGTCTGCAAAAATTAGGTTGTTAACACTCCAGAAGAGAAGCTTATTGTTCTTACCATACAACCTAGGCTGTTAAGCTTAACCTCACTATCTGTCTGAATATCAAACATCTTAGTCATAACATGGAACAGGTATTTTTCATCAAGTATTGAAATGTTGAACTTTAAGTCCCTACAGAATATGATGAAAAAACATTTGAACAGCCTTCATAGAGCAGTATCCCTTCTTCTCTTTATACTGTTTGAACTCAGGAGTTATAATACAAAGAAAACAGTGTGGCTGGCAGCGCTTTTCCACACATGGATTTCTGCACATACCAAAACAGGAAATAAGGAGTATGAGACCAGAATGGCGTAGCTCTTCCCAGAGGGCTTTCATCCGATTTCCTTAGCTTAATCTGCCACAGTCACAGCCTAGGTTAGTGCCTACAGAGATGGAATACACCCTGTGGTTGAGCAGCACAGGCACTGGCAGTGAGCTGATACTGACTAAGCCTGGGCAGTCCGTCCTACCTGCTTCCTGGTAACCCTTTCCTGACTGTCACAGCCACACTGTTCAAGTCTGACTCTGAAGTTAGTAGGTGAGCTTTGATAACTGTATATTAAATGCATGAGTCAGGCAATCTGGAATGGACAGTACATCCACGAGTTTACACTGTTAGAGGAAGCAACATATAAACATGCCTTAATAAGTATATTAATGAAAATTACTTCCCTGAAATCTTAGATACAGTATCAGAGGGAGGAAAGAACTGTAAATGTGAATGTACCTTGACTGAATATCCCCAGGTATGATGTTTTCTCCGCTGGCCTGTCCCCCCAGGTGCTGTCAGATAATGAGAAACGGAAACAGTATGATACCTACGGTGAGGAAGGGTTGAAAGATGGCCACCAGAGCTCCCACGGTGACATTTTTTCACAGTAAGTAATGTCCCCGTCTGCAGAACGCTAGCGTCTGCAAGTGCACTACTTAGTGACTGGATGAGCAGCAGCATTCTCGTAAGCACAGAACATGACTCTCGGGGCCGGGGAGATGGCTCAGTAGAATTAGTGCTTCCCTGGCAAGCACAAGGGCCTGAGTTCAGTCCCTGGTTCCGCCAAAAAAGGAACATGGCTCTCGCCCTGAACGCTCCCTCTTTCATCCTGCTAACCAGATGGGTGGTTTGGATGCCCTCTGTGGGAGACGGAACGAGGCTGGAGGCTCCTTTTTGGAAGCACGGGCGGCTGGGATAATCACTCTTCTGCTCTTTTTAAATCCCTCTCTGTGGACATTTGAACCTCTCTGTAAGATAATGCATGTACTAGGTGATCTGGAGTCCCCTGGACCCCTAATCTCGGGTCTAAGTTTGAAGTTATAAGCAAAAAGGTATTGTAATTTGCATTTTTAAAGGGAAAGAGTTCATTCCTTTATTCAGATGCTCAAACACTTCTGTGAGTCCCTCCCTGAAAGAAGCAAGGATCACTGTTGGAGAAGCAGCTTCTTCCACTTAGTGTCTACTAAGACAGCAGATGTTCAGCACATGTAAAGCTGCATGATAATACAATCAGAGTGTCTTTCTCTTCCCTGAAATCACTTTAGCTACGTTAGCCTTAGGGGAGGTGGCTGTTCCCCATGACCATTCACAGTGCTACCTGGGACGTCCCCCGGCCACACGCTGTCCTCCCTCCTCGTTTTTAAGGTTCATGGATACAGTGTCCAAGGTTGGTTGGTAGAAGAGGAAGTTCTGTAGTTGTCATCATCACCATTTTACTATCTCAGGCTTCTAACATGCAACCAAAAATAGGCATAACGTTAGACTGCCTCTCCAGATGTAAATCACTGTTTTTATTCATCTCAAAGCAACTATCTTGTTATGTGAACAAATTAATTTCAGTCTTGGAGAGGCCACAGTTTACTTTTCCTTAAAGTAAGGAAAATAGCTGCTGTGATTTTAGCTTATTTAATATATGTACCCAGGGGGGGTACACATTCAGTCCCAGCACTGGGGAGGCTGAGGCAGAAAGACTGCTGTGACTTTGAGGCCAGCTTGGTGAGCTCAAGACTAGTTTACATTACATACCAAGGCCCATTCTCAAAAAAAAAGAAAAGAAAGCACCCAGGATTTGTATAGTGAAGTAGCTTCTTTCACCAGGATTAACTCTTCAAAAGCAGATAAAATAAAAACCACATATGCTCAAAATTACTCTTACAAATTTCTCAACCATTGAGCTCACCATTGCACAGGTCAACTTATGTATACTTTACTGTTTCTCAATAAATCTGGCCTGTCTGGATTTTTTCAGTGTTGAAGCAGGTTATTTTATTGGCAGAGACCAACATTGGAGTCATTGGCATACTGCATGTATGTACTATGCTATATAAATGGGCCATGTTGTATGAAAAGGAACATTTTGTGGTGGGCAGCACTATAGTTGCAATGTAGTTCATATTATATAAATTCAAAATTGTGTACAGTGTATAATGTATTAAAAATACTCACTTTTCTACAGTGGGTCGGTAACCATCAGTAAGTTATCAATATGAAGAAAACTAAATAATCATGAGACATGAAATGAACTCAGATTTCTTTTCCTGATGATTTCACACATATCTATAGCTTCTTTGGAGACTTTGGTTTCATGTTTGGAGGAACCCCTCGTCAGCAAGACAGAAACATTCCAAGAGGAAGTGATATTATTGTAGATCTAGAAGTCACTTTGGAAGAAGTGTATGCAGGAAATTTTGTGGAAGTAAGTTCAAACAATACAGCTACTAATATCAACTTTTGGAACTTGTACTTTGACTCAAACTAAGAGGTGCTAGTGTCCTTTCTCTGTGTGTAGATGATGAGGGGAAGCATCTGATGCACAGAATTGAATTAATCATAATTCTTGATAAATGATACACTGTTGCTATTGTTTATAAACTTATTACCCAGCCTAAAAACTAAATGAAACAGTACCATGACTTAGCTTCCCGACACACTGCTTCACTGTTCCATCCCCTTTGTCTCCCCCCCAGGGTAGTTCACTAACATTACCTGAATTTGGTCTTTATTGTTCTTTGCCATTCTTGTTTATTACTATATATGAACACCTGAATATATTATATATTGTTTATTTTCATTGTTTTGAGTTTGTAAGATGGTATCACTGTTATGTTGCTAGGATTCATCCTTGTTGTTCAATGGTATTATTCTATTAGATAAAATTTCATTGTGGCCACAATTTATCAGTAGACATTTAGGTTTTTTCAGTTTCTTTTAGATTTCAAACAGTACCACTATGAATGGTCTTGTACATGTGCAGATACACATGAGTAAGCAAGAATATCTCTAGGGTTAATATACATAAAGACTAGAATTGCTAGGTAGTGTGGAACCTAGGTTCATGCTTTACAAGATAATGTCACAGTTTTTTGTTTGTATGTGCTTTGGTGTTTTTGTTTTTTTTTTTTTTTTACCAAGAATCAAACTCAGGACCTTGTACTTGCCAGGCAGGTGCCGTGCCACAGAGCTGTATGCCCAGCCCAATGTCATAGTTTTCGAAATTGTGCCAAACTTCAACCAACAATTTATGAAACCTCAAAATTTGCTTCCTATTTAGTATTTGGAATTATTAGAGTTTTTTTTTTTTTTTTTTCTTTGCAGTACTGAGGACTGAGCCCAGGGCTATCACATTGAACTACATCCCTACTCCCTCCCTTTTTTTTTTTTTTTTTTTAAATGTGTTTAGTACAGGGTCTACAGGGTCTCACTACACAGACTAGACTCCTAGTGATCCTCCTGTTTTTAGCCTCCCAAGCACTGGGATTATAGAAGCACGCCACCAGGCCCAGTCTTCCCTTTTTTTTTTTTTTAAGATGAGGTCTCACTAAGTTATTGAGTTGCCCATGCTGGGCTTGAGCCCATGATCCTCTTGCCTCAGCCTCCCGCAGCGCTTGTAGTAGAAGCATGCCCTACCACTTCTTAGTTTTCCCTCATCAGAGAGGTATAAAATGTTGTTTCATTATGGTCCTGCTTTGTGTTTTCTTGGTTACTAATTGTAATAAGCATCTCTTCATGTTTCTTGGCCATACAAAGTGCCCATTTGTCTTTTTTTGTTATTTTGTTTTGCTTTTTTCTTAGTGATTTCTAAGAATTCTTCCTGAATTCTAAGAAGTTTGCTAAAGAGGAGTAGCAGTATTTTATTCTTGCTGCCAACTCTTGGTTGGCTCTGTGTGACACAAATATATCCCATTAGTTTTTACCTTAACTTTTGATTATATCTAATGTTTGTTTCAGTGAAAAGGAGGGTTGCTTGTTTGGTTTTTGGTGGCACTGGGGATCGAACCCAAGCATGCTGTGCACTGAGCTGAATGCTCAGCCCTGCTTTACTTTTTATTTTGAGACACAGCATCTCACTGGGTTGCCAGGCCAGACTTGAGCTTGTGACCCTCCAGCTTCAGCATGGGTTTATGAGCATGAGCCGCTGCTGCATCTGCAGGAATTAGTTTTAATGTGGTCAAATTGATCAGTCTTTTATGGCTGTTTTTTTGTATCTTATTTTAAGAAACTCTGCTCTATAATGAAGAAGCTGTTTTCTAGTATGTCTGAGACCTTTTAATTTGGAATTTATTCAGCTTCTTAAAATTGTGGAATAGAATTTGCTGCTAGACTGCCTGCTTTTGAATCTAGGCTCTGCCGTGTATTAAGTTACATGTGTTGGTCATTTATCAAACTCTATGGCCTGTAAAGAGAGGATAACAACAAGATCTGCCTTGTAAAGGAATGAACAACTATGTAAATGTGTCCAAGGGATTTGAGCTTTGCTTGGCAGGTAGTAAGTGCTATAAAATGTGTGTTCTGGTTACGGTATTTTTGCTGTAATTTACTTGTTGACTTGGGCTTTCATGTGTTGGTAGGCCAAAAGAGATTTTTCCCTAAATGGTTTGGGCTATTTGTTGTTTGAGCATGTTGTCTTATGATTAGGCAAAAATGAACAGGTCAGCTTCACATAGATCCGACGTTTGGTTGTGGCCAACTACAAAGAGATGGTCATTACATCTCTTCCTGTATGTGGACTTTTGTGAATGGAGATAGCACCAGACAGTAGTCCTGGGTTGAACTGCTTGAAACAAGGAAGCATCTTCACTAATCATCGGATTGGCTGAAGACCACATAGCTTCTTTTGAACAAAGCGGTTGTCCTCAGGGATTATGGTTACACGTGCCTTCTTAAATGATACTACTTCTGTGAATGACTAATTCAGGAGCGCTTAATTGTGGCTGATGTCATGCACTTTATTTTTCAGTTCTCTTCTCACTCCCCTCTTTCTTGTCCAACTTTAGAATTTGAGCTGTTCAGCACTAACAGTGGGGCTGTAACTTGTGTCTTATTGCAGAAGACCTCTGCACCACTAGTGTACATACACAGCTGTCCCATTGGGCAGCATGGGACCATCCCATTAGGGGTGACAAGCCACCCGTTGGGACAGCCATGCATGTACCGCCACTGGTGCGAGGCAGTGGGAATGTGTAAAGTATGACTTGCTTCCTTCCTGCCTGGGGCTCATTTCACTCTTCCAAGAGTTTTGTCAATCTTAGGTCTCCCTGAGGGATAGTTTGCCAGGAAAGGAGAGGTTCTAGCCTAGGCATGTGTGCAGAGCTGTCATCTGTTAAGGAACCTGAAGCCTGTTGTTATATGTTTCTTAGGTAGTCAGAAATAAGCCTGTGGCCAGGCAGGCTCCTGGCAAACGGAAATGTAACTGTCGGCAAGAGATGCGGACCACACAGCTGGGCCCTGGGCGCTTCCAGATGACCCAAGAGGTGGTCTGTGATGAGTGCCCCAATGTCAAGTAAGTGATGGCAGCTCTGTGCCTCTGGCGGTGACACTTGGAAGTCTCATTGTCCAAGAAAACTCTTGTCTGTATTTAGCTTTGTCCCTACCATATTCTCCCAAAGGATACTGCAAAGAAATGTGCATTTCAAACCCTTTTCCCGCAGTGTTTCTTGTAAATATTACCCTGTAATTTTTAAGCTGATTGGCAGTGCCCTTGACTTGTGAGTATGCTTGACAAAAGGTTTTGCTTCTTCCTACTTGGACTGTTAGGCAGTCTTGCACGTTCTTGTAATACACAGTAGCTTTCTTCTGATTTGCGGCATGTAGAAGTAGACAGATCTCAGAGAGCTTTGTCAGGGAGAGGTCTAATAAATTTGTCAAGAAAAAGGTTGAATGGAATAAATAAAACTATATGTACCTGGGGCTTCATTTGTATTTTCTTTTTTAAAAAATTCTGTTTGTTGCAGACTAGTGAATGAAGAGCGAACCCTGGAGGTAGAAATAGAGCCTGGGGTGAGAGACGGCATGGAGTACCCCTTCATCGGAGAAGGTGAAGCAGAGGGGTCTTCTTCCCACAGCTCTTTGTGCTTGCCCATGAGTACCTCTCACTTCTGCTTCACCGCATGTCCTGTGTGCCTGCATCGTCTACAGAGTGATAGTTTCTAATACTCTTCAGCCAGTTTTAGGATATTGCAACAAGTTAGGACAGCATTAGCGGTACTGTCTGTCCTTTGACTAGCTTGGCCCAAAGTTTCTGTCCAGTAGCCTAAGTTTTATCAAAATGTAGCATGCCTAGATCTTAGTGGATTCATTTGAACCTGTAAATGTAACTCTAGTTGGGGCATTAAATTCTTTCAGCTGCCCCATAGCTTTGTGGTGTGTGTACGACCTCCTGTGTTCTAATTCTGCTCTGACCAGGTGAACCTCATGTGGATGGTGAGCCTGGAGACTTACGGTTCCGAATCAAAGTTGTCAAGTAAGTGGTTGAATTTTGGAGGCGTTTTCACCCCTGCTTTTCAGATGACTCAGATTATAGAGATACTATATGCAGACTTTTCCCCTATTTTATTCCGTGATATCTTAAGCAGTTACTCAAACTCTACAACAATACTGAAAATTGGGCATTAGAATTGAGTCCCTAGTGTTTATTGATGTAGCATTTTTTTTTTTTTTTTGGTACCGGGTTCAAACTGAGGACCTTGCGCTTGCCAGGCAGGTGCCTGTCTATACTGCTGAATTACATCCCTGGCCCAATTGATACAAGACTTACAAATCCAAGAGATGTTGGAAGGAAGGAATCAAAACATGAGGGGCTGTCTTATTTGAAAGGCTAACAGGAGGGGAGCCAAAGAGAGCTGTGGTTTTAACCATTGAACTGTGGCACCATCCAGGAATGGGAGGCTTTCCTGAGAGGGCTGTCTGTTGCCTGCTCCGCAGGTGCTCACTTAAGGACTTCTCTTAACATGGTGCTCTGCTTAGTAGCACTGTCCAGAACTTAGGCTTTCTCGTTTCTTCTTCTTTTGTAACTCGTTAGAAACCAGAGATGCCTCTCATCTCAAGATTTGTTAAAATAGGCCTCCCACTGGAATATAGAGAACCCCTTTTCCACCCTCTATTCAGAGATCTCACCCCTCTACCTGCCTTGCCCATCACTTCCCCCAGAGACTGGAGCATGTGCTGTTCCCTCGGGAGTCTGGTACCTTCCCAAGTCCCCATCTTGGCCCAGTCCCCTCTCACTGGTCCCCTTTTCCCCGTACCTTTAGTCCTTTCCTGGCCTCCTGGGGCCAGCTCAGAAGACCACTGTAGACCCGCAGCTGCTGCTGCCCACCTGCAGCCCTGCTGCCAAATGTTACTTCTTTTTCATAACCTAAAAATTGAGGATTTTTCTTACATATTTTGGTATCTCCTGATTGTAATCTTCTTAAGAATAAGGTTCAGTAAGACACATACAGCTCTGAAGTCTCAGTGCTGTATGTACAGGTGAGTCTAATAAATGCTTGCTGTTGGGAAGATTTACTTTGTTTTAATTTTAGGCACCGGATATTTGAAAGAAGAGGAGATGACCTGTACACAAATGTGACGGTCTCTCTCGTTGAGGCTCTGGTTGGCTTTGAGATGGACATTACACACTTGGATGGTCACAAGGTAAACAAGCCCATTCTCCTGCTCCTGAAAGCCTTTTAAAAGATTTAAATGGGGAGTTTTAGAGTATTTTAGCCTCTGCAGTCATTAGAGCCACAGGATTCTTTTCTCAGTCTCACTCTGCTTTCTGTCCTTGCTCAGCTACTGAGCACGCGGCAGGGCCAGTGAGTGCCCCAGGGGCGCAGCGTTGATGGCTGAGCCTTCTGCACTCGCATTCTCATAATTTCCACTGGCCAAAGCCTTACCTTTTGGTTACTTCTGTGTTTGCTTTTTCTCTGTATTTCTAAAAGC
>NW_004524704.1:1714805-1726412 GCF_000260255.1 Octodon degus
CCTGCCATGTGCATGTTGCTGAGCTGTGCCACCTGCCATGTGCACCTGTGTTCCCAGGAAGCTGGCCATGCTCGTTAGGTGGCCTGCCCACACTGGGCCATCCCCTTTTGTGTTCCAGGTACACATTTCCCGGGACAAGATCACCAGGCCGGGAGCCAAGCTCTGGAAGAAAGGGGAAGGGCTCCCCAACTTTGACAATAACAACATCAAGGGCTCTTTGATAATCACTTTTGATGTGGATTTTCCAAAAGAACAGTTAACAGAGGAAGCAAGAGAAGGTATGGTATATTGTGTGTGTGTGTGTGTGTGTGTGTGTGTGTGTGTGTGTGTGGTGTATATGAGAACAAAGTGATGATAAAAACTACACTGCCCAGGGCCGGCCAAATAGCTCAGCGGACTAGAGCGCCTTCTTAGGCAGAGCACGGGGGCTGGGGTTCGATCACAGGTGTGTTGTGCTGGCTTGCCCCAGGGGCATGCTGAAACAGCATCTGAGACTGGGTGTGGTGGCGCACGCCTGTAATCCCAGCACTTGGGAGGCTGAAAACAGGAGGATCACTACAAGTCCTATCTATAATGAGACCCTGCATACCCGGTAGACCCTATACTAAATACATTAAAGAAAAAAACCTGTCCAGTGACAGGAACCATCCACTGTTAACACTAGCAGAACCCAAGGTGGCAGTGAACTCATCTTTCTCTGTAAAGACCATAATAAAAATCCTGCTGTTGCTTTGTAAAAAGGCTGTGTGAGTAGGCTTTGCGGTATAGGGAGTTAGAAGTCATTTGGGAGTGAAACTCAATCATTTACAATGAATAAGCGAAACCAAACTGTCAAGGGGAAGATGAGGTGGACAGCAGGAGGATCAGGGCTCTCTGGATGTCTGTAGAGTCTGTTGAAAGGAGAGCCCAGTTTGGGGAATTTAAATAATAAGAGAAAGAACAGTGGCTGAAGAGACTAAAAACTGAAGAGGACAAAGCAGAAGGAATGAACAGTTTGGCTGGAGAGTTTCCTTCCCCCTGGGGTTACCCCTTTTATTCTTATTTCCTAGGGCTCCCTGAATGTGAGTGGGGTGCAGACCTGGGGGAAGCAGGACATGGGTGCGTGCACGTGTGGACAGCGTGCTGTGTGTGGTGACCTCCGAGACTGACGCTTGTTTTATTTAGATCTTTGGGTGTCACAGGCCTTTTGAGTCTCCCCAGGAAGCTTGCTGTGGAAGCCTAGGAGAGTGAGACTTCTGTTAATGTCATTGTCCACCCTTCCTCCAGGTATCAAGCAGCTCCTGAAACAAGGCTCAGTGCAGAAGGTGTACAATGGACTGCAAGGGTATTAAGAGTGAATAAGATCGGGCTTCATTGGAAATACCGGATCGGCAATATTTATTATCTGCAGGGTTTTTGCGTGTGGTTTTGTTTTTGTTTTCATATGCAAGTTTAATTTTTTTCCTAATGGTCGTTGTGATGTGAATATGAGGGCTTAAGAATTTGTCCATTTGCATTCAGACAAGAATGACAAGGAAACTGGTTCAATAATACCTCTCCCTCTGTGGATACATTGTCTGGTGCTGCCACCTGAATTTCAAGAATTAAAGCTGCAAGAGGACTGTTAAAAATGAAATAAATAATGTAAAGGGTTGGCCAGAGTTGTTAGTTCCTTCATTCAAATGCCAACTGGAGAAGTCTGTTTTTAAATACATCTTGTTATTTTTTCCTTGACTCCTGTTTCTTTTCTCCTGTGAGCTGCTGGGGTTGCCCTCTCCCCAGCAAGCAAGATGGACATACATGAGCACACAAAAGAGTGGTGAGACGCAGCCCCCTGCTGCGTGAGACACACGGCATCTTCTAGCAGACAGCCTGAAGAAACTGAGTAGATTAGAGAATGGGCTATAAAAATCAAGGTTATACAAAAGCCTAATTGTCCTGGAGAAAGTATATTTTCTCTCATTTGAGAACAATAAAATCTGATATGGATACTTTATTGTTGAGAAAGAAATTTCTTGTATATAATAATCCTAGTTGACCTCATGATTAGAAATCCTTTGGCTTGTTTTAAGAACTAAGCACTGGCTATAGAAAATGAACTTGAAAAAGTAGAATTACAGATGACCTTTGCTTCCAGTGGCGTCTGATTCGGGTGGCATGTGACTGGAAGCCAGTTTGTCTCAAACTGCCCTCATTTTCTTATATTAGCCAGTCCTGTCACTCTCCACTTCTTTTGTACTTTGGCCGTTAGCCTCTGTAATGAATGAGTGAATGCTTTTGACTAATCCCACTGCACTACATGGTGCTGCCTTCCAACCGTCAGGGTAGTTCCAGTGGCATCTTCAGCTTTGACCTTGCAGCAGCCAGTGCTACCATTAAACATGAAATGAAACTCTATGAACACTTCTCCAAGTTTGGCGGGCTTTCTATACATTTACCATTCATTCTGTATGGAATTGCTGCTAGTTGAGCGGCTCTTAGAAATGGTCATTCACATTTCCCCTTAGATGTCTTCCATGAGGAGAATCCTTGCCGTTCTTTGGACTTGCTTTTCATTATTTCCACTTTGCTAGTGTATAGAAGATGAGTCAAGAGGCTAAGAGCTAGAATTACTAACCTTGTGGAGAAAGATCTTATGAAGATCATATTCTCCCTGTGAAAAAATTTTTGTCTTTTTGTGTTTTGGTTTTTTATTTTTGGCAGAACCGGGCATTGAACTCAGGCCCTTGTACTTGCCAGGCAAGTGCTTATTCTACTGAGCTGTCTCCCAGAAAAATGTTAATGGGGCTTTGTCATTCTTTTTAGTCTAACTACATCATGGAATGGCTACAGTGGAAAGTTAGAAATCCTTTCTTTATTGGTCCCTGAATTCCACTTCTCTGTAGGTATGTCATCTGAGGCACATAGCAAAGATTCATATTGAAGTTCCCTCTTACAGAAACCCCAGGGACAGGTGGTGGTGGTAAGACCACAAAGCTAGGCTCCCAGTTGCCTTCCTAGAGATCAGCGCTCTGTGAAGATGGAATGGTGCTCCATGGGACCATGAGGGCCACATAGACAAGAGACCCATGTGTCCCCGGGCACTGCAGAAGGGCTTCTGGCCTTGGAGGCTGTCGTCAACATAAACTTTCAAGCCAGAGGTTTTCGTGTATTAGAGTGCCAGTGAAGTGGAAATTTGATTGAGTAAAAGTGCTTGAGAGCTTATTATGAGCTAGCTTCCGTTCTGAGTACTCCAAAGAGCTGAGCTCTTACTTGGATGAGAGGTGTTTCTTTTTCGCAGATTCTGCATGAGGAGTTGAAGCTGCACCTTCCAGCTTAGGTAGGACATGGATTTGAACCCAGTAGCCTGCTCCAGAGAAAGGATTCAGCTGTGATGCATTCCCAAGTAGAGAAACACTGTGGGAGAGTGCCAGGTCACGGGAGTAGAACAGGAAGGAGTGCCCTTAGACCTGCAGGGAAAGAAGTTGCTCCAGGAGTTAGGTAATGAGGTAGAAAGGGACTCAGACCTAGGCTATGTGGCGCTGGAGAAGCCTCTAACCCTGTCTGGGTCTGTTTTCTCACTGGCAAAATGAAGATAGTCCCAGGTGATGTTCCTGTGCGGTTTTAACATTGTTTATGGAGACAGTATCCACTGGGGCTTCCTGCTCAGTGGCTGTGTTCCCTGTTGGTTTGGTTGCTAGAGGGCAGAAGTCACTGCAGAAGGGAGAAAGGATGTGGGAAGTTAAAGCCGAATTTCAAAGTCATTGGATGCTAATAGAAGTGAAAAGAATTGTATTCTATTTCTTGAGAAAGATAGACTGTTACCAACTCTGATAACAACTTCTACACAGAACACACGCAAGAACTTGGGAGATCAGAGAAGAAAAATGCACCTGGTCAGGGTTCACATCGCTAGTGCTTCAGTCACTGAGACAAATGTTCCCAGCACTCATAGAGATGGTGTGGGCGGGTAACCTGCATACAGTGTGAGGGAGGAGAGGCGGCCTCCCCCTCGACCTCTCCCCGCCTCCCCTGTTTTGCTCTTGCTGCCTTCTGCCGCCTTGAACTGTGGCCTGTGCCATTCCACTCTGCCTTGGAGCCAGCCAAGTATGGACTGAAACCTCCACAAACTGAGCTAATGAACCTTTCCTTAATTTCAGGTGTCAGGTATTTTGTTTTAGCACCGAGAGAAAAGTAGCCAAGACACCGCCAGTCCTTAAAAATCATGTTTAGCAACTCTGTGTGTTGTCAGCCCACTGAGATTGCATCCAGTCTAGAAAACGGTTTCTTCAGTGTTAATGTGTTTCTTACAGTGAGTCAGATCTTCCCCCTTGGTCTACCATTTCCTTTCACTGATGTTCACTGTACTCTTGATATGTCAGATGTCACCTCTTTTGGCTATAGAAGCAAAATGGTTTTATCCACCGTAGTGATTAACGTGTGTATGTTCTCAAGCAGACTTAGCATCTTCGGATTCTAGTTCTACTACTAACTGTGCTTCAATTTCTCCATCAGTGAAATTGCTGTTAATTAGTAGAATTATTTCATAATTAATACAATTATTTCATAATTAAACATTTACAGCTGCAGTAACTCTGGAGACAGACAAGCACAAGAGCAAGTTAGCATCTTTATGTTACTGAGCCTTGGAATTTCTGTTTTTTCGGTTCCTTCCCACTTGCAATAAACATTTTTTATCTCCAGATGGCGCTAAAATAGTGTTGTGAGACTTGTAAAGTCAGCCTTCGGGCTCCAGATCTTTTAAAGTCATTTTCTGGTTATTACTGCTAAATTAAACACAGTGGCACACCTCGCACTCCAGTACCCGGGAGGCTGAGGCAGGAATTCGAGGTCAGCCCCGGCTACAAAGTGAGCTCAAGGCCAGCCTGAACTGCATAGTGAAAGCCTGTCTCAAAAAGACAAAGAACAAAAAAGTTAAGCTAGTAAGTAAAAAAGTAAATTACATGGCTATAATTTTCACTGCAAACTCAAATAAGTAATCCACATTAGCTGCCACTCCTTACAATCTCCTAATTCTAGAAGACAGGTTAGACCTCACACGGCTGTGTTTTGATTTGGAGTTTGATTTTGCCAAAAATAAAAATAACAAAATTAACTGTAAACACATGCACACACACACACGCACATAAGATGGCTCCTGAGAATTGACGCCAGTTGTAGAAGCCACTGTGAAGAGCATTAGAAATAAACGATGTATGTGAACCTGCCACTTCTTCAAGCTAGATCATTAAGCTAGGAAATCAGGAAATGTGGCAGACAAGGTGCTGAGCGAGGTGTCTGAAGATTCATCTTGTGCATCTCTGGGGCAGAACGGAGGTGCCCGGCTGGATTCGTGCCTCACCAACTGTGGTGAAACATGCTGCTGATTGATGAGTGGATCAGCGTCGGCTTGGAAGGGAGGTGGGCTCTGTTGGCACAGGACGGCTGCACTCTAAGTCCTGGTCTGTTCAAATCTTTGTTTGGTGTTCGGTATCTCAGGAAGAGCTGAAATGCCACATGGCTTCTATGTGTGCAAGCCACACAACTTCCACAATGCCCGTGTCCTTGTCAGTCCAGGAAGTCGTGGGAGGGATGCAGGACACATCTGTGTTAGAGCCAACCAAACACATTTTGGACTCTTGTACGGTGTTTCAGGGCCAGGGAAGCAACTTAGCCTGGTGGGACAGCACGGGGTACACCAGCCCCAGCCACAGCTTCATTTGACAGCAATGCTGTCAAGTTATCACAGGATGTCACCCACCACAGTCACAGGGGCTTTGTGCTGAAGTTTGTGGGCAGAGGAATTACAACAAACTGAAGTCTGGTGCATAAAAGGTCTAACCATCGGAGCCACCCAAGGAAGCTACAAGCCTTCAGGCCATAAATTATAAGCTTTCAATGTGTGAGTGAATGCCTCTGCCCCTTGTAGTTTGTTTACTAAGGAATTTTGAAATTGGTTAAAACAGAGATCATTTTCTACACAGAGTCCTTCCTGGTCCTTGGCTCGGTGTGGGAAGTTTATATTTGTAATCCCATTGATAAGTAATTGGAATCCTGTCAATTCCAATCTACCACACCCAGTGCAACCCATGGTGAGAATAAGACACTAAGGCATATTTATAGTTAGGGGAGTCAAGGGGTCCTAAGCCCAGCCATGGTGATAGCTATCCAGAACAAAGGCCTTGATCCAGGGCTGAGCCTGGGTTTTATTCAGTCATGAAGGAGGAGTGGCTTGAGGATGAGTGACTGAGAATGGTGGGAAGGAGGTGAGTGCTGTGAGCTGGGCGAGGGAGGAGGCCTGCCTTCACCTCTGCGATATGCAGAGAGTAATCTGCATCACACAATTCAGATAGTCTCTAATGTTTTGGGGACCAGTGCTTCACCTCTGATGTGTAATCTTTCAAGCCCAGGAAGTCATAGCCTCTATCTTGAGGCTCGATCCCAGCTGATAGCATGGAGCATTGGCTCTTCATCCTGTCTCGACCTGGCTCATATTAAAGAGCAGCAGGAGGCAGCTTCTGGGGAAACATGCTGCCGTCTTCAAAGACTACCACCAGCACCTCGGCTAGGCCTCTGTGCTTGGCTTAAAGCCCCCTGAAGGGATAAGGAAAAGTCCTAGCCAGCCCTGTACATACCAATACATGGAACTAGGGTCAGGCACAGCCAAGATGGAGACAGTTGCTCTCCTTTCAAGGAGAGTTGCCCATGTGGTCCTTCCCAATTTTCTAATTCTGCTCAACAACTGCTATTGAAGAAAGACCAGAGTCTCATGAGAAGCAAGGTGGGAACCTCATGATGCTGTAAGATGATGTCACTGTTACTACAATCATGTAATAAATGTCTTTGACATGTATTAAGCTTAACACAACAATACTTACTCTTTCTCACAAATCTGCATTATGGACCCGGCTTGATGGAGATGATACTTCTGTACTTGGTGGCGGCGGGGACAGCGCAGAGCTTGGCGATGGGTCCCACAACTGGACTCTTCTCCCATGTGTAGCGGTTGATTTCCACTCATTCCTTTGTAGTTAGCAAGGCTCAGCCATATTCCAGGAAGGGAATATTAGAGTGAGCTGTGGCCGAAGAACCTTGGAGGCCCTGAAGAAGCATGCAGACTGCAAGTGATGCTGTGGCCTTGTTTGGGAGAAACACCATTTTCTCCTGGTGATGGGGCAACCATATAAGCAATAGCACCTGGGACCATGGGACACTGCGACAGCAATGGGCTTGGCCACGTGGCGCCTGTGGAGGACCACCTGGCGACTCCCCTTGAAAGAAGAGCAGTAAGTCCTATCTTGGCTAAATCTGGCCTCGTTTCCATGGATTGATATGTACAGAGCTGGTTAGGACTTTCCCTTATCCTCTCATTTGGCTCTAAGCAGTGCAAACCAGTCCAGCCAAAGTGCTGGTGTGTAGTCTTTGAAGGGAGACAACAGGGAAGTGTTACCCCTGTCCTTGTGTCACCCCCAAAACATGTGTGACCCAGGTGGGATGGACAGCCATGCTCCACACTGCGTTAGAGGCTATGACTTCACAGGGCATGAAAGACCACACATCAGAGCTGAAGCACCAACCCCAAAACATTAGCTACTACCTCCAATTCTATTTATTTGTTTATTTATTTATTTGATACAGGGTCTCACTTCACAGTTCAGACTCATATTCTTGTCACAGCCTCCCTGTCGCTGGGATTACAATTATGACCACTTTCTGGGCCGGAATGGCATGTGGTACCAGGGATCGAACTTGGGTCCTTGCACTTGCCAGGCAGGTGTTTAGACCACCGAGCTATCCCCCCAGCCTACTACCTGTAATTGTAGTATGCAGATCCCTCTTTCTGCATGCTGCAGAGGTGATCTCAGGCCTCTGACCTAGCCCCGCTCTCAGCACTTGCCTACTTGTTACCACTCTCAGTCACCTGATGGAGAACCACTCCCTTCTTCTCAAATCAATAAACCCCCAGTTGGGCCCTGAGTCGAGGCCTTTGTTCGGGATAGCCAGCATCATTGCTGGGCTAGGACTCCGTGGCTCCCACCACCACAAAGAAGCCTTAGCGTCTGTATTCTCCCTGTGGGTTGCACCGGAAATGGTTGATTGGAATTAACTCACTAGGATTCCAATAACTTTTCATGGGATTACAAATATAAACTTCTCGGACTGTGACAAAGTCCGCGAGGGGCTCGGTACAGTGCCCACAGAGGGTGAAGGAGGAATTGGAACACTGCCCTGAGACCAAGCCAGGAAGGCGCTGTCCTGGGGGTGGTGCAGATGAATGTTCTGCTTGGCCAGGTGTGTGGGGAAGCTTCGCAGACTGCTTTTGGCTGCAAGTCTATTCTGGGGTCCTCGTTTCACTTCCCCTTTTCGATTGCAACCCAGGCCTATGAGCCCCCACCTTTCTTCCTGCCCCAGGTAGGGACTTTCATTCCTCTTACCAGCAGGCATAAAGCCTGTGGTTTCAAGAGAGGAAGTGGCCAAAATTACACTAAGGCAAAGAGAATGAGCGCAATTAAGCAGAGGCATTAAAGCTTTAATTTGGGATAAAAGATGTTTAGAAGGAATTGTAAGTTTTCTCAATGGAAAACACAAAAGGAAAACAGTGCCCTCCATTGAGGCATAAAAATTTGTTAAGCACCTACTATTTGCACAAACTTCAGGAAGCACCGGGGAACCCAAGATACCACCAGCACCAGCCTCTGCTCACAGTGGCCCGGCTGGTGCAGGGTGGATGAAGGCTTGGGCTCCACACAGCCCTCTGTGCCTGATCCCTGAGCTCAGGCCACTGCCCAGTGCTCGGCTGCACGTGACAAGGCCAATCCTGAGCCAGTGCTGCTGCGCATGGCTCTGGCTTGTGGCTGACCCCCCTAGTGGCACACTGTGTTCAGGGATCAGTCCTTTTCTCCATTTGGTTGACTTTTCCCTTCCTCCTCTCACTCCTCTTTCACACACAGTGTCCTTGTCACCTCCCTCTGTCTGACCCAGAGCTAGCAAGTGGCCACAGACACTCATGACATCCAAAGAGTGGCAAGGCCATCAGGTAAGCTGCAGCTGCTGCACAAATGTGACCTATGAGCTCTGAAAGACAAGCTCTGCCTTGGTTTATCTGAACGGAATCCACTTACATGGCAAAAGCTTCAGGCCACACAGACTCAAACAACTACCTAAATGCCTGTACTGAGGCAAAGACTCAGTACAGTGTCCCTTCAAAGAGAAAAAAAAGCCATAGTCACCATAACTATGGCCCCTTTTCCCAGGAGGATCCCTGGCCCCAGTCTTTAGTTCCCTGAGACTATGTCATCTACAGGTGCGAAGCACACACATGTGCATACGTGTGTGTGGGAGAGAAAAATGGCCTCTTGGGGTTGTAGCTTATTGATGTTGGTGGATTAAAACATCTTCTCAGAAGTGGGGCTCACAGTGACCTGGTGGGGGCAAAAGGAGGCACAGCTGATACTGGGAAGTGGCAGTCAACACTTCCTGTTATACCCAGAAAACGCTGGTCACTCATGGTAAAGGAAGGCCGTGCTGATGGAAATGAGGAGGCCCAGGTCCTGCCCCCCCCTCCAGGACCCCCTAGTCCTCCAACCCTACTGTAGTTGTCTTGTCAATAGCTTCTCCATGAACTTAGGCTTGAACCGTGGACAGAGAACATACAAATATCCAGCTGGGACTTTGGGCTTTGTGTTGCATCACAGAGTACGCTGACCTTGAACTGTTAGTTTTGGATCCCCTACAAAGAGATCATGCTGCCACCCCTCTCTGCAGTGCTCCCAGCGCAGTCTGTTCAATTAAACTCTCCTTATGCATGATGCTACCAGATTTCTTTTGGTTAAATGTCATTTTATCTGTTTATGACTCATGCTGCATGTTAGCTATTTATAGTGAGGGAACAATATTTTTGAAGAGTGACCAAGAGACCAGGAGAGGACAGTGTCCCTTTTCCTGAATCCCTGGGCAGCCAGCCCCTGGGAATTGCTATTATCCCTGGCATCTCCACCTGCTCTTGGACTCCACTGCTGGTCCTGGACTGTGCTTGTCCCTCGGGTCTACTCCCTTCTTTGAAGCACAGCTGCTCAACCCTGGATCCTGCCACCTGCTCCAGGATCCTGCTGCTTTCCTAGAATGCTGCTGCCTACCCAGAATCCTGCTGTTTACCCAGCATCCTGCTGTTTACCCAGAATCCTGCTGCTTACCCAAAATCCCACTGCTTACCCAGAATCCTGCTGCTTACCCAGGATCCTGTTGCCATCCCCTGGGTACACTGCCTGCTTTGGAGCTGCTGTCTTCCCCTGAGCCAGCTAGCTGCCCCTGGTCCTCACTTTCTCTCCAGGGCACTTCTTGCCACTTGCCACTGTAGACCTCCCCCGGATGTCACTCCATACTCCTGGGCACTGCTGCCTGTCCCAGACGCGGGTTCTCCTACTTCTTCAATAGGGTACTAAAGCTTGCTTCTGGGAACCACTGCCTGGTTCTAGACCCATTGCCTGTCCCTAGAAACCTTTGCCCATCCCTGGGCACCACTCTCTACTTTACAGCACTGCTACCTGCCTTTCAATGCTGTTGCCTGCCTCAAGCACCACTGAAAACCCTGGACCTGGCTGTCTGACCCCAGACACCACTCTTTTCTTCAAGCCACCACTACCTCTGGACCCTGCCACCTGTGTATGGATACCACTGCCTGTCTCTGGGCACTGCTGGCACCTAAAGGACCTTCCCTTTCTTTTTCCTATCCAGTGCAAACTAGAAGATAATGCCTCTTTACTCTTGTTTGTCATAAGCTGTCAGCAACTACCGTCACAAAGACACTTGAGCTTTCTTGGGATGGCACCTCTTCAGTTCTTACTGTAGGAGAACTCAGATATCTGTGCCAGGAAACAAATCCCAGTGATAGACATCACTGTACTCTTCCAGTTGACCACAGAGGCCCAGCCCTGCCTTCATGCCCAGGAGATGGGTTCTGCCCCAGATCAATAGCCACAGAGCCAAGAGGATGTCCAAGTCTTTAGGATCACACAAAACATGCCTGGTATCTATGTAACTCTGTCCTATTGCATTACAAGAGGGAATTCAAGCTTGTAGAAGTCATGGGCTAAGTGCTAGACAAAGTTTGCTGGTTGAATGACAGTTTAATAATTGTGCAAATCAAATGGAAACACAACAAATCATATGTTGGCATGTTACTTATAACATGCTATATTACTACAAGCAATTACATCAGTGTCACATTAATAGAACTAACATTTAGATGCAAAGTTTAGGACAGTAAGATTGGGCTGGATATTGTGAGATTTTAAAAATAAAAATGGCTCATTCCTTTTATTTTACCTCTCTTCAGTGTCACTGTGGTTTGACTGTAGGTATTTCTGTTGGAGGATTTCTCTCAAACAGAAGTGGGTGTGGGGCACAGTGTAGGGCAGGAGATGTAGACTTTGGTCAAAATTCTACCTCTATGCCCTTGCATACTGTACAGATGTTACATGGATGTTGTGATAGAAAAGACAGAGAGGGCAAGTTAGATGATGTGGATTCTTTTAATTCTTTTTTTTTTTCTGGCACCGGGGATCAAACTCAGGACCTTGCACTTGCCAGACAGGCACTTAGGCTTCTGAACTATCTCCCCGGCCCCTGATGTGATTTTTTTTTTTTTTT
>NW_004524704.1:1726518-1733075 GCF_000260255.1 Octodon degus
TAGTGATCCGCCTGTTTACAGCTTCCCAAGAGCTGGGATTACAGGCGCGCACGACCACGCCTAGTCTCCTGATGTAGATTCTAGGCAGAATTTTTTTTTTTTTGGTCTGTATTTGCTCTATTATCTGACCTACTTACGTGTTTCTCATTTTTATTTCAATAACCATATTTTCGGCTAAGAATCTCTCTTTGACTTGTGCTCAGATCTGCCCGCCCCATCCTTCTGGCTTCAAAATTGGATACCAGGGCCACGTTTAAGATACTCACTGGGCAGAGCCCTAGCAGTTGGCATTTGTAGGGAAAGACTAAGAAAGACCTTGAGGAAAAGCGTACCCTGGAAAGGCCAGCAGAGCATGGCCCTGCCCTGGCAGAGCCCAGGCATCAGCAGCTCAGGAGGAGGGACTCCAGGTTCAGAGGGTTCTTACCATTCCCTAAGGATGCTCTGTACTTCGCCACCTCTTGACTTTGCCAACGTAGCTCTTCCGGACAGACAGCCATGCTTCTGTTTATATTTGCCCAAATCCTGCCCATGTCCTCTGGGGTCAAGTTCCAGGTGCCCTCTCCTCCTTCATTCCTCTCCCCTGCCTGCCTTCAGCTGAAAATGAGCCTCCCCTTCTTCTGCAAGGGTCTGCAGCATTTGGCTTCTCTTAGGTCCTGCTTGAGATTAACAGGACCAGCTGCGTGACTTGCATGTGCCTGTGGAAAATAGAAACTTAGCTCTCCCAGTTAAAAAGAATTTTTGAGGGCTGGAGATGTAGGTCAATGGCACAGTGCCTGCCTGGCAAACACAAGGTCCTGAGTTCAATTCCTAGTATCAAGGGGAAAAAAAGAAAAAGAATTCTTAGAAGCAACAGAGCATTCCATGGAGCGAAGCCTCCTCTAGGCATAGTGTCCAACACCTCTGCATGGCACACATTCCTGGAAAGCCAGCCTTGATGGTAGGTTCCAAGGGAAAGCTGAGAGTCTTACCAGGCAAGCACAGCCTCTTCAATGCCCACTCAAATCTCCTCCCAGGAAGCTCCTGGACTGCTCTCCTCCCCTTCCTGAGTCTAGTTTCAGGGCTCCACACCCACGTGTCTGAATTTCTACCATGCTGGAGCCTTGGCCTAGGGCTCTGCGCTGCCCTCTGCGCAGCCTGACTTACACCCGCTGCCCTCACCCTTGAGCGTGCCTTATTTCCTTGGGCTAGCCATTCATGAAGGCAGCAGGGAAAGATCTGTTGATCATTTCCCTACAATATTCTTCTCTCCCTCTCTCCATCTGCTTCCTCTGGTTGCCAGCATGCAGCCTTCTCTTTGACAGCACCTTGGTGCAGAGAAATGCACCTACAACTCTTTAACCTGTTTACTTCTTAGGAAGTGCTAACATAGCTGCTTGCCTGACACATGTCATGTGTGCTACCTTCTGTTATGCCCTTAGCAATCCTTTGCAGTATGTGCTACTATAACTATTCTCTTTATACCTGAGTACTGTGACACTCAGTGAGGTTAATTAGCCCAAGATAATACAGCCAAGGAGCCCTTATCCTTAGCCATTAGGCTTCGTTGCTTCTATATGCAGGTTATGAGAAGGCAAAACCCATATTTAGACTTCAGTATTCCCATGTTTCTTCTGTGTGCTCTCAGTCCAAGTGGGCTGTTAGGGCTATCCAGGGCTTCCCTGTGCTGAGAGCTTATCCTATGCCAGGCTCTGCACTGAGCACGTTGCTTAACCTGTTCCAGGTTCATTGGTTCCTCAGCATATCTCTCCTAGCCAGTTTTCTGGGCCATTACCAGATAAATAAGGTTAGCATGATTCAATCTCTTGTTGCATCACATAACTGGTATTAGTGGCCCCAGGGTTTGGGCTGGGTCTGTCCTGATTCCACATCAGGGATCCTAGGCCACTCGCACACCGTGGCTACCTGCCCCTCTGGCCCCTTTCCACCTCACTCACTTCCTGCTTGGGTCTGTCTTCCCACTGCCTTGGTTTCTCCCAGAGTCTGACTGCTGGAGGCTCAGTCTGTTGTGTAACCCACTAAACCAGTTGGCTTCCGGTTGCACAATCACAGTGCAGACTGAGGACACTGGCCCCATTCCCTAGGTGCTGCCCTGGCCCTGCAATCTGCACCTTCTCCATTTCAAGTTGTCACAGTCCAACGTCCCGTTGTCTTCCAGTGTTCAAATAAGAAAACCCAAAGCAGACTTGTGACCTCTTGAAATGTATTGTGGAGGCCAGACAACAAAAAGCAAAGCAACGCTGCCAGCCAAGAGCCTTGCCAGGTTCAAGATGAGCAGAGGCTTACCCCCTCCTCTAGGCCTTCCACCACTGCCTACTTCTGTCCCTTTCCACATTCAAGATGCTGAATCAAGACACTCTGTGGAGAATGGCCTATGTGTTGGTTTGTTAATCCTTCTGAGGGCCCAGATAGACCTCAGAAGCAAGGAGGAATCTCCTGTCCTGTCAGTGGTAATATGCTAACTGCCATCCCATAATTGTCTACTTATACGCAATGCGCATGCGTAAAGTCATACCCCCTTGGATAGACACAGAGCTAATTTGAGTCCTGATCGTAAAATGACTCATCCTGTTATTTAACCACTGGTGCCAGCCATGCCTGTTGGATTTGATGATAGGGCCATCTCAGATCCCTATCATCATTCAGCTGAGCTGTGGCTGCAGGAACAGGGAAAATGAAGGCCAGCGAGGGTGGGCAGGATTCCGCAGAGATGCATCCCCCCTGGAGACCGGGCCCCTAGTCTGTGTAGGTGATGTCATCTGGGTAGCTCTTAAGGGCAGAATCTGGGGACACAGCGGGGTGACAAGGAAGGGAAATGTGGAGGGAAAAGCTTGCTAGTAAGTAGGGAGATTCAACAGTGAAATGAGCTGCCGGAGTGGAAGCGGTTCCTGAACCCAGAAGCTGTCCAGCAGGTGCCAGGTGCTGGCGGGAGGGACCACACGGTGTGGGAGGCCACTGCAAAGCCCTGCACTTGGTGATGAGGGGCAGGGCTGGCTCTGTGATGTGGCCCCAGGTGCTGGAGGTCTGAGGTTGACCCTCTTCACTTGGGGACTGTGGTCCTCTGGATTGAATGTGTGCCGAAGGCAAGAATCATGGCCTTCCTTCCTCGCAGGTATTCATAGGAGCTGTCACGGTGTGGTAACATTAGCCTCCACAGTGAGCATTTGGAAGACAAGATTTTTGCCTTTCCTTAGCCCCCAGCCCAGTGTAATCATCCAAGAAATAGTTTGGAAGTTAATGACTGTGTCCAGAAAATACTTAAGAATGGATCCAAAGAATCTTAAATATCAAGTTACTGTTGGAAAGACCCATTCCAGCCCTAGTAATCTGCATGATGGATGAAGAAATGCCCAAACTTGACAAGATACCATGAGTTATTTGACTCCAGTGGCCTTAGGACCAGCTTTAAGGGTAAGACCATGACTCGGCTGAAAAATATTTCTGTCCACACCATGCAGCTCCTTGGAAGGCGGCTCACTTCCCACCTCCCTTCTGTCTATAGAGAGCCATTCACTCAGCTTGCTTCGCAGATATCAAAAGATGAGGACAGAAGCCAGCAGGAGAGATGGATGGGAGGGCCTCACATTTCCTTGAAAACCATCTAACTGGAATAGAGTAATCATTTACCTTTTATTTATCTTCTAAACCTGCAGTTGAGATAACTTCAGTCCCACCATCTGAGTTATCGCTAAAGTCAACTGGGCTTTTTTTTTTAGAAGAATTGATTTCCAAAGTATTTTTCTACTGACTGAAATTGTGTGGGCAGCTCCTTCATTCTTTTCATTGTTAACCAAACTCAACCTACTTTGCTGCTCTTTTCACTTTTTTTCCAGCTATGCTTTCTGCTATCAAAATTATGATTTGTTGGCTTATAAGTAGTGCCCAAAAGCTACTCTCCCCAGCTTTGGGGGGGGGGGGCCCATATTCTTTTGGTTTGCGGTTAATAGAGAAAGTGACACAGCTAAAGGTGGACACCGTCCCTTCCTGAGTACGTGGTGTGGTGACCTTCCGGTGAGGAGACTGCTTCCCCACTGGAAAGGAGGTGGGCTGAAAATAGCGCAGTGCCGGTGCCTTTTATTGCTGAGAACAATACCTGGCCATGGTGAGGCTGGTTTCCTGAGGAGGCCCCATGCTAGCGCTGGAAAAATCTCTGTCGTTTTGACTGTAAAGTGATTCCTTTATCGTGAGGTAGCATACTGGAGTAGGCACGAAGGCTATGCTGAACAGCATACAGCAGAAAAGTTTTCTTCCAAGTGAAAGAGCATGGCAGTTTTCGCATCCTTTCTTCTGGGCTAACACAAGCCAAATGCAAGCATCGCTGGGTTCTTGGTTCAGTTTCACATGTGGTGTCTCCAGCCTAAACAACAAAAGCTTCCCTTGAAGAAGGTGAAAGACGATGCGGCCCAACCCTTCTGTGCCCATTATTAGTTTACATTGCAACTCTTCCTCAAGGCCAGGACTAGGTGCAGCGAGTGAGGGGCAGCCTCGCACACACAAGAAAGTGGGAGGGACTCCAGGAGGACATTTTACCCCTTTCTTGCCCCCTCTAGTCTGGCCCTACTGTGCCCCTCGGCTACCCTCAGCTGCAGTTTCCTTGCCAGGAGCAGACTTCCAACACCAGGCTGGGGGACGAGGGCAAGTTAGGAAATAGTTCGAAATCTCTGTCTCTACACCAACACAGGAAGTGGTGTCCCCTGGTCATTGTGATAGAATCTTTTCTGCCTCGCTGTGGTCAGGATCACGTCTTGCAACCATAGTTCCGTGGCACTCAGCCCAAACCACTCTTCCAGATTACTGACTGATGGCTTCCAAGTCCCTTGGTACTGAGTGACCTTGGCAAGAAAACTGCGGAGCCTTTACTCAAGGGTGACTTACACTCCATGGATTGATATTTTATACCGGAGAAATGAGTTCCAGTCTTCTTTACAGGACATTATGACAATTCATATGATAATGTGGTGAGCTTTGTGGGCAATAACTTTTCAGTTTTTGGTGACGACATGTCCCTGGGTCAAATGAGTCTCCATGAGCGCCTCTGGGGCCGAGAGAGGTTCTTTTCACTCTGTCGAGGCTCCTGACTTCAGAGACAGAAGGTGCTCAGTAAACGCTTGTTCATTGAATGCATGAATGAAGAAATACCAGGCTTCTCAGAGATTGGCTGTTAGCCTTCTTAGGGCCAAGGCCCTTTAAGAATCAGGAAGGGCAGAGCCACTGACTTAAGCCAACCACGCCCGCTTCCTCTCTGGGAAAGCCAGTCACATCTCTGTTTTCACTGACATGCACACGTTTGTGCTCTGCACCAGGCTGGGCTTCTAGGTCTCACTTCTCCTGCTGTCTGAACCGCTGCCTGGCCTCCTCCCCACCCTGTCCTTCTTCTCCTAGTCCAAGGCCCACCGAAGGGGCCACGCATGGAGCCAACCCAGGAAAACGCCCACCCTGAGTGCATGCCAATCCTTCTTGTCCTGGCTGCTGGCTGGCAACTATAAGCACCTAACACTGTCTTGGAATAGCTCAAACGCACCACCTGTGCTAGGGACTCCCTGGTAAAGAGCTGTTCAGACAAATTGAGTCACTGGTGTCATTCCCAGGGACCACCCTGGGGTGTCAGCCTTGAGTGGCACTGTCTGGCACCCGGCCGCCGTCTCCTGGAGATTGTGACTTCTCTTCTGCTCTAGACCTTTGAGCCTGCTTCCCTCATGCGACTTTCTATCCATGTCATGGTGTGAACGCAAAGAACGCTGTTACCTCCAGCAATGTGGGCCTCATAGAAAAAAGTGCATAGATGAGGGATCAAAATAACAGAGCAAACGATCAGAAGGTGAAGTGCGCCCCTGTCTGCCATTGGCCCTCAGAGTCGCTGGAGCCAGCTGGGTGGAGCCGATCCACCGTCACTCACGCACGCATGCACCTGGCACGCAAAAAGCTTTTAAAATTCGAAATTAGTATCCTCAGGCCCAGTGAGACGCCAGTGACCTCCCTTGGCCACCAGTGTTATGGCTATTGCGGAAGACATAGCAAAATATCATGTATTTTCTCTTCATTGTTGGTAGGTAAGTGGAAACATTTTTCTTAAGAAAACTTAAAGTCTAAATAAAAGATCATTTTATTCAGCCTGATGCTAAAGTTATTTTAGTTTGCATGCATTGCATAAATGGAGCAGTTGAGACAGAATCAAAGGAATTCATAAGATACCTTGAAAAGAGATTTGATGATTTTCAAATATCTAAATTCCCACAAAAGTCAGCATGGAAACAGAAGAAAAATAACAGAGCAGTCAACACGGTGCATTAGTCTAGCAGCAGGGGTTTATGGTGGCCTGCCCTTCTTGATAGGTAACTTGACCGCAGAAGTCAAGAGCTTTATAAATGCCCAAACAATTCATGTAAAGAATTGTACATGCAGTATGACCCAAATTAGACTAAGATAATTTTTTGTATAGAAGAAAAGGAAAAGATTGAAATGCACCCAAAAGTAACACCATTTATTTCTGCATGGGAAATGGTGGGTGATTTTTGGAATTCTGCTTAGAAGTGGTAGGATGCTAGGTGGGGTGTTCATTG
>NW_004524704.1:1734396-1746484 GCF_000260255.1 Octodon degus
CAGAACTGGGGATTGAACTCAGGCCCTTGCACTTGCCAGGGAAGTGCTTATTCCACTGAGCCATCTCCCCGGCCCCTCCTTCTCTTTTTTTAAAGTCCAGTTTTATTTTTCCTGAAGCAACATCAAAGCACAGAAGCCCACTTACGTACAGGGACAACCTCTAACTATCTGAGGAGCACGTGGATTTCCCTGTTAGGGTTGCTTTGCTCCGGGCTGCAACAAGTCTTCATGTGACACTGCCCAAGCCGCCACCTTCCCAGCCCACTCTTTGGTGGCTACACTGGAGCTGGCCAAGGGCCACTTAAAAGGTGCCAACTGGAGTCAACACTGGGGTCCTGCGCTCTAGCTGCAAAGACATGCTGCCATTCCTCTAAGCCATCAGAGAGTGTTAAGGGGACAATTGTGTGTTCAGCTGGCCCTAAATTTCTCAGTGTGCGGTGCTGGATTTGAACCCAGAGCATTGTCAGATGAGTGCCTGTGAGGCTGGGGGGACTCCCCTGCACTGTTCTGCTGTGCCATCTGGGAGACAGCCAGGCGCACCTGCCACATGGTCACTTGCAGCCTCCTGGCAGTGAGGTCTGGAGAGAGGAGGATAAGGGGATGGGGACATCATACCCTTGCTTAGATTCCTCCCCTTCCCAGGAGCCCCTCCTTTTCAACTCTGTGACAGAAACCTCTCTCTTCTTTCTTCTTTCCTTTAAGGGTCTCCTAGATCTTGGGTCCCAGAGTTCATTGTACCTTTGTTCTTCTGTATGCTCCATTCACCCTCCAGGGCCCCTGGGGAAGGGCTATGGCCTCCAACGTTGAGATGGTATCAACTTTCTGAATCCTTCCCACCCCACGCACTGACCCCATAGCCGCTCCTACCAGGCAGAGGGCAGATCCACCCCACCCACCCACCTCCCAGCACTGCCACACCGAAGCTGGCTGCTTTGACGCATGGTCGCCCCAGTTGCCTCCTCCCTCGGCTGCTGTTCCAAGCAGACTTTGGAGCACCTCCCCCACAACGGAGTTGACTTTGGCAGATTTCTTGGGGATCAGTGATGTCCCAACTTATTTGCTTTTCCAGGGCTGATGTTTCCAGGGTTTGTTTGGAACCAGAATTGAAATCATCCCTTGTCCTTGTGCAATTCCTTCAGCGGGCTCTCATAGATAAATAAAGCCCTCCACCCCTCTACCTGCCTAGCTTTCCAAGCAGAGTACCTGGCTTTGTTCGGAACTCCCCAGCCATCTGCCCACTTGCCAGGGACTCTTGGGGGCAGCTATGAAGTCCCTTGTTTTGCTCCTTTGTCTTGCTCAGCTCTGGGGCTGCCACTCAGCCCCACACCTCCCAGGGGTGCCTCACAAGGAGCTGGCTTGTGATGATGTAGAGACGGAGCAGGCAGCCCTGGCTGCCGTGGATTACCTCAACCAGCAAGTCGGTCGCGGGTTCAAGCACACCTTGAACCAGATTGACAAAGTCCAGGTGTTGCCCCGGGTAAGTGCACTGGGGTGAGTGAGCTGAGGGGACCTATGCACAGAGCCCAAGCTGGTGCCGCCAAGGACCAGCGTCTCCCAGCATGAGCGAAACTGCAGGGAGGAAACCGAGTTCTTCCTGAGTGTGGAGGAAAGAGCAGATGCGTGGTGAGAGGGGAGACGCTCAGTTCTGCAGTCCTGGTCCTTGGGGAGTGTGTTCAGTGGAAGTCGGAGAATGGGAGGGAGAAGAAAATGCTTCCAAGGATAGTCTGCAGGTCTCAGGTGGAAAGCGTGGCTTGCTGAGAAAACCAGGGCCTAAGAGACAGGCTCCTCTTTGCCACGCTGTCTTTGTCCACAAATCATTTCCCTTTCTTGGCTTTTGTCTCTCACAAAAACTGAGAAGGAGTGAAATTAGCATTTGACAAGGTCTTGCTGTGTGTCCCATGCTTTGGCGTAGCTCACCTCACGAACTGCGCTGCCGCACTCAAGTGCTGGCCAGAAATGACGCCCTGCCGTCCTTGCTCTACCGAAGAGGACCCCACGACTGTTGGCATGATGTGCTCAAGGTCGTAGCGAGCTTTTGGGCTGGGATTCTATTTCAGACCTGGGTTTCTTCCTCCATACAAGTTGCTCCCCAAACACCTCCCGCCTGTCTCAGAGCGATGTCTTGGGACAAACAAGGTTTGCTTCTCTTCGTGCTGGACGAGAGCACGATGCAGACTGAACCAGAGACCATACAGGGAAAGACAGAAAACTATGGAGATCCGTGGGGAGTTGGGAAGGTGGCAGAAAAGCACTTGTCAACTGCTTGCTTTGGAAATTAGATTTAATATCTGATTAAAGATAATACTTATGCAAACACTTACCTCCAGCATGGGTAAGAACTAGCGTCCGGCGCTAGAGACACCCATTGGGCCGAGCTATTCCAACTGCCAATATTTGGCTGTGCTCGACATAAAAGAATGGTAATTTTGTATGTTTGAACTCAATCCATAGGTGAGAAGGATGGTTTATGCCACAAGGGGTCTGCACTAGAGAAGGGAAAGTAAGATAAAGATCAGACTGTCAGGATTGACAGGCAGCACCTGACCTCACAAAGGGACAAACCGTTTGAAACCAGGATTGTCCTGGGAATTTTAAGAATGTTCCAGTCACACTGAAGTAAGATTGGTGGCTCAGAGGACCACGGCTCGATTCCGGGAATTAAGCACGGAGCACACGAAGAGCAATAGCTGGGAGTCCCGAGCAGCTCACGTGGGCCTGGCTCCTGGTCCCTGCAGCGCTGAGGAGTTTCTGGAAGTTACTTGGGACACAGCTGTGCATCAAAATATGCAGTGCTTTTTCCAGAGGCTTCAGATAGGAGGGAGTCAGGCACAGCTGAAAGAGAGGCAGAGCCAGGCTGAGGTTATCTGGGCTTTCTGGATTTTTCAGGCTTTCAGGAAAGGATACAGAAACGGTTGAACAGACAAGAACAATTCCAAACAGCCAGGCAAGCATCCTAAGAGCATCTGTGTCAGCGATAGAGGGTTTCCTAGCTGCCTTCTATGACTGACTCGCTCTTCCCACTCGTCGCCAGCAGGGTGCAGTAGAGAGCAGCTGTTGCACACCCGGAACAAAGCAAAAGACTAAGTCCAGGGCAAGGAAACCCTGTAGGGAGAAATAGGCAGTGGGAGAAAGTTGGCGAGGAGAGGGAAAAAGGAACGAACTAGAGGGAGGGTAGAGAACAATCAGGCAATAAGCTGCCATCCTACACCACCCCACTCGATTACGGAAACCCAAAGCAAACTTTTTGAAAGCACTGCTTGAAGAGCGACATTTAAATAAGTATGTACAGACACGCCTTTCCAAGTTTGCAAATAAAGTCCAGCGTGAGGACTGGTAGCAAGGGATGGAGCCAGAGGAAGACCCCAAAAGCCACGATCGGTCTTGAGCCTGGTCCCGTGCCAGGTCAGAGCTGGACCGGGTGAGGAAGCGGAAGCGCGTGGGGCACAGGCCTGGCGGGGTGCGTGGTGGGCAGCACTAGCGCACTGGTGCAGGGCGCTGCTCACCGACCCCCTCTGTCTCCACAGCGGCCCTTCGGAGAGTTGTATGTGCTTGAACTCGACACACTGGAGACCATCTGCCACGTCTTGGACCCCACGCCCTTAGAGAACTGCACTGTGAGACAGGTGGCCCAACATGTGAGTGTCCCTGGGGCCCCGAGCGTGGCCCAGCCGGTTCTTGAGATCCTCCTGCCTCAGCTTCCGCAGTAGCTGGGATTGCAGACACGCCCGCATGCCTAGCCCTAGGGCTGACTTTTACTGTAACTTACTCTCTTGAAGCCTCCCCTGAACACAAAGAGTACAGTGTGACCCAGCAAGGTGCTTTGGTGGGGTCTCCCTGGGACCTGATGCCAGGTTTATTTCTCCAGGCGGTGGAAGGAGACTGTGAAATGAGAGTGCTCAAAGTTGAGGGCCAGTTCACCGTGCTGTACGCGCAGTGCGAGTCCACTCCAGGTACAGACACTGGTGCATTTCCTTGTTCTCCACGCCCGTGAGAGCAGACTGGGGCGGGGGATGCTAAGTGCTGAGCCTTATACCGTGCAGCTCTAGAGACTGCTGGTAAGGACCAGAAGCCAAACTTCTCGGGTCTGGAGAATTGAGGGCGTGTGTGTGTGTGTGTGTGTGTGTGTGTGTGTATATCTTTTTGAGACAGGGTCTCGCTATGCAGCTCAGTCTGGCCTTGAGCTCACTTTGCCGCCCAGGCTGATCTCAAACTCGCAACTATACTCCTGCCTCAGCCTCCCAGGAGTGGAATTATAGGTTTGTGCCACCATACCTGGTTTAAGGCGAGTTTTTAAAGAGCTGCCCTCTTTGGAGGTGAGCAGGGACCCCCAAATCAGGGATCCTACGTGGCCCAAGCCAAGGCTCAGTTCAGAAGCCGAGTAAGGCTGGAGGCAGCTCGCCCAGGCCCAGCTCTCCCCTGAACCCGTGGAGCCCGGCAGGCACAAACGGGGCTCACGCAGCGCCTCTCTGCGCAGACTCCGCGGAGGATGTGCGCAAGGTGTGCCCGAACTGCCCCCTGCTGGCACAGTTCAACGACACCAGGGTGGTGCACGCCGTCAACGCTGCTCTGGCCGCCTTCAACGCGCAGCACAACGGCTCCCGCTTTGAGCTGCTGGAGATTTCCCGCGCTCAGCTTGTGGTAAAGACTGAAAGCCCTGGGCTGTGGGGTGAGGGCTCGTGAGGACCCCAGGGTTCTCAGGGTTCCCGGGGGCGTGCAGGTGGGCACCCCCACCTCCCAAGCAGCGCTGCTTATACCACCTGGCACAGAGCTGCAGTGCCCTAAAATGTCTTTTACATCACTGCAGAAAGAAACATCTGATTGAATTCCGGGTGGCTTGGCATAGTTGGGTATGACAGAATTGTGATAGGTGGGCTGCAGCCATGGCCCACCTGGAGATGCCTGTGTGCAGATGGTAATTCTTTCATCCAGGAGATGCAGCCCCCAGAGGGTAACGAGCCCAGCACATGCTAAGTAGCGGGTAGTTATTCTTGTAAATGTCCCTGGGCTCCAAGGTCTCTAAGAAACAAAAGGAAGAACAGTGGCTTCTGCACCTAGTTCTCCTAAATGTGTGTGGTGGGGGTCATCGCTCCACTCTCCCGCCCTGTCTTGCTTGGAGTAACCCAACGTTCAGGTCTCAAAGTGCAGCCCCGGAGCCAAGGCGGTGCCTGAGAGGCGGGCTCCCGCTCGGGTCTGCGCGAGGCTGGGCTTCCGGTTTCCCACTTCCGGCTGAAAACTCTTGCCTGTGCGGTGAATGATGGGTAGCGAATACGGCCTTCATTCAGGGAAGCGGGAACCCCAACCTTTGCTAGTCCAGAGCACTTTAGAACACAACCGCCCCGGTCAGCCCGGGTGGTGTGTGCCTGAGATTGCAGCACATGGCCCGTGCTGGAGGAGCGGCTGTGCGGTGGCCCGCCAGCCTGCCCGTCTCTGCCTTTCTTGGGTCAGGTCACCCTGCCTCAAGTTCGCTTTCCTGCTTTCTTCTCAGCCTCTCCCAGTTTCTACCTATGTGGAGTTCGCAGTGGTCACCCCTGACTGTGTTGCTGCAGAGGGCGCAGATGCAGCCTGCTCCCAGCCAGCGAAAAAGGTAAACGGGCTGGCGTTGGTGCCACCTGGGCAGGCTGGTCGTGTAGCAGGGAATCCTAATGTGGTTTGCATCTGGCAGCTGTGGGAAGAAAATAATAGTAAAACTTATCTACTTCTTCTGGGGTCTCACTGTCCCCCTTTAACAATGTCATCTCACCCATTACAGGCACAGGGCATTAGGGGAAAGGTAGAGCTTGTATCCTAATGAAGCCAGGCCATGCCCAGAAGGAGCGTAGAATTCCTAGAAAAACCTGAGGTGCAAAAATGTTCAAGTCAGGGCCGGCCAAAGCTCAGCACATTAAAGCGCCCGCAAGCAGGCACAGGGCCCAAGGGTTCAGTCCCTGGGTCAGCTGTGCTGGCCCCGCCCCCAGGGCTCGCAGTTGAGACCGGGTGTGGTGGCGCACACCTGTAATCCCAGCTCTTGGGAGGCTGTAAACAGGTGGATCACTAGGAGTCCCATCTAGTAGTGAGACCCGGAACACCCTGTAGACCCTTCCCTAAAATTAAAAAAAAAAGTTCAAGTCCTTGAGCCAGTAATGTCCACTTGTAAGAATTTAGCCCAAGGAAATTGTCAGAGCTATTTGACAGAAACTAGTTGGCAAAGATGATCCGTCATGAATACAAAACGACAGAAGGAAAGAGATGCCGGCGGACTTCACTAAATAGTGTGCAGAATCTCAATAAATAGAAGATTACAAGGTATAATGGAGGATAGGCGAAAACACTGTTCTTTTTTTAAAAAAAAATTATGCATTTGGTACAGGGTCTCACTATGCACCTCGGACTCACAGGGATCCTCATTTTTGGCCTCCCCAGTAATAGAACCACCATGCTCAGACTTGGTGGCTGCCTCAGCATTCCTGAGGGTGGGGCTGGTGTGGCATGGGGTACCAGGGATCAGTCCCTGTACTTGCCTAAGCAGGTGCTTAGTCCGCCAAGCTAGCTCGCTGGCCCAACACTTTTGAAGTGAATACAAAGCAGGACATGGAATGATAGGGTAACAAATTATATTCAATAACTTAAAAATAATAAAGATATACATCAGTATTAGCAGTAGGTCTCCCAGGGTCACCACCATTTCTGGGATTATGGATGATCCTTGCCACTTTGGTTGCATTTCTGTATTTACTATGTGTACAAAGAATTATATGTCTTTTATAAACAGCAACTATAAACTTTAAAAAGGTATTTTTAAAAGAAAGATAAAAATTATATTTCTTTACCTTGTGTATGCTTGCATCAATGAAAGCAAGAGAGAAATTCATGTTTTAGAAATCCATAAAAGGGCTGGGGAGATAACCTAAGCACCTGCCTGGTAAGCCCAAGGACCTGGGTTTAATTCCTGGTACCTCATGCTGTGCCAGCCCAGGAGCCCTGGGCACACCTTGCTGACCCCTAAACCGGGAGTAGTGGCAAATGCCTGTAATCCAGGTGCTGGGGAGGCTGAGACAAGAAGATCACTATGAGTCTGAGCTGTGTAAGGAGACCCTGTACCAGATAGATGATAGATAGATAGATGATAGATAGATAGATAGATAGATAGATAGATATCCATTCAAGTAACTCCTCTCTTTTGGCAGCAACACGGTTTCTGTAAGGCGACACTCACCGAGAAGCTTGGTGGGGAAGAAGTTGCAGTGAGCTGCACGATATTCCAAACCCAGGTAACGTCACAGAGACTCTTGCTCTCAATGCGGCGAGCACTGATCCTCTCCGCAGTGCATGCGTAGTAACAGGTACATCCTGCCCTGTCCATCAGAACCTTGCAACATAAAGTAACAATGGGGCATGTGGATTCATCGGCCCACAAGCAGGATGCTCCGGGAGCCTCCTCCCTGTGCTGAGCTGGCTACAGGGCAGCACAGTCCGAGTGGGCACTGGCCAGGGCCACCTTTGATTCCTGGGAGGTGGCAGTGGCCCTCTGAGCTGCAGGAAGAGGGAGGCAGACTTGCCTGCAGCTCGGTGGCTGCACCTGTAGAGGTCAAAGCGTGAGAGTGAGGCGTGCATGGCATGAATGACTAAAGGTGAGGACAGGAGTATGGAAGCCCAGCGTTGGCAGGAGAATCCCTGTGCGACTCGGGTCTCCATAGACTTGTTGCTCTTCCCCGGTAACTCTGATGAGAATCCTCTCTACCTGTGCAATTCCTTGTTGCTGGACTATACCTTGCAAATAAAAATCATTCTGGTGGGGAAATTGGATGGGGGCACCACCCAGGCCTGAGGTGGCTTTGGGAAGAAGAAGCAAACTAACCCAGGAAGTGTTTCTCTCTAACAGGAAGCCCCACAGCCCCCACCGGAAGTGGCCAACCCCGCAAACTCACCCCTTGCAGTAGACCCGCCAGGCCCTCCAGCCCCTCCTGCACCTGTTGCAGTGCTGCCAGCCAGGGTGGTGTCACTCCCCGTGCACCGGAAACACTATGATCTGCGTCACAGCTTCACACCTGTGGGCTCTGTGGAGTCAGCCTCTGGAGAAGCTTTCAAACCCGAGAAGCCTAAGGTGACGCAGCCTGTCCTTGATGGTAGCGCTGGCCCAGTGCCTCCCCGATGCCCCGGGAGGATCAGACACTTCAAGATCTAGCCTAGACGCAGCAGACAGGAGAAGGTTGGGCACAGAGAACATCGCTGCTATTTTGTCCAGATCTGAGCATGGGTGGGGACCTTGACGTTGTCAAAGCAAGTGTCACATGTGTCTAGAGCAGTAACAAGTCTTGCATCCCAACTTCTCTTCATTCCTTGGAGGATAGAAGCAGACAGGGTGATGGCTATGTGTGACAGAAAGCATTAGGCCAACAGCTTGGTGGTTACCACTTTGCTGATAAACCGCTGCTGCGGTGTTCTCTGCCTTCTTGTTGACCTCATATACACAGTTGGACTGTGACTTTAAATGGTGCTCTTCCCAACTTGTATCTGCTACTAATAAAGTGCCTGAAGGACCTTCCCTAATAAAGAAGGCCCTGAACTGAAGCGAAGGGGGGTCGTGTATATCTTTTCCTCCATGCCAAGTCTGTTGGTTTGTGTGCGGCCCTTTCATCCTAACCATAGTGTCACCCACCAATCTTCATGGACAGAGAGACAGAAGAAAGCAAGACCCTGCTGTGTGGCTGTACACAGGGGAAAGAGAGACTGGGATCTGCTTAGGACCCATGGCATACAACCATTTCTTTATGAGGAAACTTCTTTTTATTCGTAAGGGACAGATAACATTGCTAAAGGAGGGCCATACACCTGAACTTCATGCAGACACGTCAACCATTGTTTCCCCTGATACTTGGGCTAGGCAGGGCTGGAAACTAACACAGGAATTTCACAGTAACTGTGTTCATTATTTATGTTTAGCCTACCTGTTGGGAGTACTGTATCCACCGTTTCTCTTTGTTCTGCAGGATTGGTCTCTTTAGCCGCTCTGTGCTAAGGGCCTCAGTTAAAGCCCTGGTGTATTGTACGATTAGAGAAGGGATACCTGCGAATGTGGGGCCAGTGGACATTTGCAGTCACCACCTGAGGGCTCGGAGAACATAAGGAACCGACAGTCCCATCATGAGTGGTGCCGGGCGATTTCCGTCTTCGCCTAAGGGGGGTTTTGTTGTTCTGATCCGCCTCGGAGATGGGTGCTATTTACCTTTCCAGATAGAATTTTAAAGGCCGAGATAAGCAACCAGTTGAGTGGCTACACTGAGCCAAGGAGACTGATTCAGGCAGTGCTGCGAGGTTTTGCCATGGTGACTGCTAGGAGGTGCACCCACACTAGGAGGGGAGCCCGGCCATTGAGGCTTGAGCAGTGGATGTGAGGAGGAAATGAAGGCATGTTCCCCTCTTTATGCCCCATCTTCACAGGCATCCCTTCTCTAATCATACCACATACCAGGGCTTTAACTGAGGCCCTTAGCACAGATGGGTTGCAAAGGGTAGGAGAGAGGAGGTATAATGTGAAGTGGTAATTTTGAGCATATTTAGGGCAAAAGGTAGGAAGACTCTGAAGAAAGGAGAGAGGAACTGAAGAGCAACTGCAAGGAGATGTTTACTGGCGACTCTAGGCCTTCCTTGGGGACCCTGAGTAGGTGTTCTTCACGCAGTGCTTCAGGATTCATCCACTTGCCATGCGTGCTGCACAGACATAGCTGTGAGCTATAACATGTGCAGTGTTAACAGTGTTTCACAAAAGGGCCAGCCCGATGGCTCAGTGGACCAAAGTGCCTGCTTAGGCAGGCACAGGGACCAGGGTTCAATCCCCAGTGTGTGGTGTTGGCCCCGCCCCCAGGGCACACTGAGATGGCAACTGAGACTGGGCATGGTTGCACGCACCTGTCATCCTAATGCTTGGGAGGCTGAAAACAGGAGGATCACTAGGAGGCCGATCTGTGGAGTGAGACCCTGTAGACCCTGTACTAAATACATGAAAAAAAGACTGTTTCACAAGAGTGAAGAGTGTTCAGCCACACAACCCAAGTGAGCCTAAGCAGAAAAGGGAGTGTTATTTATTGCATGTGTGCTATGAACGTGAAGTGCACTAGCCATACCTAAAGTTGAGGCAGAAGGGAGCTCAGAGGACAGCGTCAGTGCTCAGCAGCGCTGCCTTTGCTCGCCTTCATTCCCGTGGGACGGTCACCCGGCCCCATGCCTACTCTGCATCAGTACTCAGGTCTGAAGTGGGAGAGGTAGCCTCAGAGGAGCAGCCTGGGCCAGGAGAACAGACACAGAGGCCAAGTGGTAGGACATGGGTTGATGCAACCAAGCAGTAGACTCCTGCGGCTCCTATTATTGGATCAAACTCTCCAGGACGTGTCACCCTCTGGCCATCCCTTTTGAAATGCAGTCATCCTTTGTCTATGGAGTCTGGCTTTCTTCTCTGCAGCCTTTCAGCCCAGACTCCTCCATTTAGTTCATGTTTTTCTGCTCACCCTTGGAGGGTAATTTTCCTATCCTGCCCAATTCTCCTCTTGCCACCTGACCTACCCTCTAGGGGGCGCTTGCCCACCCCCGTGTGCTGCCTCCACCTATGGCTGATAGTGGTCCTGCTTATTTCCTAGAAGTTTCAGGTCCATGTGCCAACACAATTATAAATCTCCACTTGAATGCTTCCAATTTCACTCTTTCACCCAGGTCTGTGCCCCTTCCAGCCCCAAATCTGCTTCACTCTAGTAATGACAACACAACTCCTTGATCCAACCTGAGTGCTCTGGTCATTCCCCACGCTGCCCTCCTCCTTGCAGCAGTGTTTGATGGATCAGCACATCTTGACTCTGCATCCCCAGCACAGCTAGGACCCAGCCTTTGTCTCTCCCCAGGGTCCCTTCCATCTTAGTGGGTCTCCCTAGTTCACAACTGTGTCAGTCAAGGACCAGCCAGATTTGGTACAGCCAGTGCAAGATGTTACAGGAAAACTGGCTCGTGCACCAGAGAGAACTGGAGAAGCAGTCCCTGAAGGGCAGTCTCTGTTTCCAATAGTGGACCCTGAAATCTGTAGAGCAGCCTTTAAGGAAGGGAAGGTGGACATAAAAAGCCATGCGGGGAGGTATACAGAGGGCTGGTGAGGTAGGTGGTAAAACAGAATTTTACCTAACAGACAAGTATTATGTCTTACATGTGGATGTCCCCTGCAAGGCCATGTGTGCCCAGCTGGGGCTTTGGGAGTGACTGGATCAAGACTGTGTGAGGCTGGGTTGGTCCACACGGGTTCAGCATAGATGTGGGTGTGGGTGATGGATTCAATAAAGACGGAAGACCCACGCTGGGTGTGGGAGGCCCCAACCTCCAGCAATTATCTTTGTGACTAGAATATTTTATGTGGTATTTTTATTCTATAGGCAGATACTTATGAAGCTACATTTTTAACCTTAGGAATACCTTAGTGGGCATCAGAATAACATAATGGCAGTATACTAAGGCAGGTCAAAGGACACATTTTGGAAAAGGTACTGGACAGGAGTTCAGATATTTTTTTTATGCCTGTAGGTTAAGATGTAACAAGTGTGGCTGAACATGTTAGTTGGAGTGGTGTTTTTCAGTCTCTTTTATATCTAGTTTAGCTCTGTTTATGTTCCTATTATTCACTTTACTTTTTGGCTATATTTTCTTTCTGGGTGTTTAAAACAACATCGAAGTTTGACTTTTTGTTCCCTAAATCTGTCTGTCGGTCGTCTGCCTGCCTGCCTGCCTGACAAGGCCACTTAAGACTCCTCAAGAGTTACTTTTTGTCTGTGTGAGAAACTTTAGAGCTCTTCAAATTTTTCTTCTCCTGGTTGTGTCATCTGATAAAATGGGTCATGGTCATTCTTGAGCATTTGGTTGCTTTAGAAGCAGAGGGCCCTTCTCCTTCTTTTCCTAGAATGTACATTGGTTGGCTCCTGTCCTTTGGGGTACAACCTCCTGCTCCTGCTTGGGAGCTTGGGAGGTTGGGTACGGGGACCTTCTAGAAGTCAGGTTCATTGGGGGCCAGGGAGATGGCTCAATGGAATAAACGCTTGCTTGGCAAGCATAGGGGCCTGAGTTCAATCCCCAGTTCCGC
>NW_004524704.1:1746584-1748228 GCF_000260255.1 Octodon degus
CTCGAGTCCCAGCCCACCTTGCAACCCAAGGGCAAAATGCTGGCTGGTCTCTTACTGTATGTATGCATATGTACATATGTCTCGAAGCCTTAGTTGTTGAATACACAGAAAGTTAGTTACACTACTCTTGAGATGTGGGCATTGGGCGTTAGTCTTAACTATTAAAATCTTTTTGGCTATCGGGACATTTTCACATAGGTTATATTCTATACATATTGTTAGGCTGTCTGTTGTAAGTCATATGATGTCTGTAAGCCATATAATCCCCCAACCTGTTAGATGTCAGAAGTGCCAAACTTGTGTCTTCTGATATTGATGAGTGAAATTTGAGGACAAAGGAGATTAAGAATAAGAAAAGTTCCTGAGAGACAGGAGGGGTTCTTAAAGTGATTTGCTGCTGAGGTTCTTTGTCCAAGGATATTTTATATGCAAAATTACAACAGGACCCATGTACAACTATGGATCAAACTACAGTCAACCCATGAGTTTATAAGTATAGTGGTTTGGCTAATATTAATCCAACTGGGAAGCAAGCACATAGCAAGAGTATATGGCAAAGGGGCTGTGGAGATAGCTCAGTGGTCTAAGCACCTGCCTAGGCAAACACAAGGACCTGCGTTCAATCCCTGGTACTGCATGCTGCACTGGCCCTGCCAGAGGCAAGCAAGCTGAGCCTGCCGCCACGACTGGGTGTGGTGACGCATGCCTGCAATCCCAGCGCTGAGGAGGCTGAAACAAGAGGCTCACCGTAAGTCTGAGCTGTGTAGTGAGACCCTGTGCCAAATATATAAAGAAAAGAGAGAGAGAGAGAGAGAGAGAGAGAGAGAGAGAGAGAGAGAGAGAGAAAAGGAGCATCATTAACCTTAGCTCATCAGTAACTTTTACCATAGAAAGAACAGAGGCATTCCAGAAAGGCACAGAGACAACGGGGCCCGAATTTCTGGCCACTGGTTTATGTGTCCGGTGCTTATCTGGGCTTACTGGACTAGATGGGGCTGAGATTATTATAATCTCCAGCTGCTGTTTCTCTCCAGGGAGGTTCACACGCCTAACTCTTGTCTCTCCCTGACTTCTCCTCCAGCCACAAGCTTGATGTGTCTTACCTTGTGCACAGGTTTGCTCCAGGGCTCGATTCCTCTCTGATTACTTTTAATTTCCATCTAATTTAGTTGTCTGTAATAATATTCCTACAGAATAAGAAATAACAGTGACAAAGTTTTACAAGAAACATATAAAATGAAAAGTCAGAGTAAATCATATAAGTGTGCCTTATTATTTCTACAATAACTAAATGTTTGTTTAGTCAAAGCCAATAGATGTCAATTAGGTTTTAAATGGTGGGACTGAATTGTGCCAAATACAAAGAACAGACATGCCAGAATTGATCATGTGCTAGGTTTAAGATCTAGATGGAAGGATTGTAACACAGAGCACTCATTCCCTGCTTTGTATGCATTAAATTTATTTCATCTCAATTCTTTTTTTTAATATGCTAAACTTTAAGTCTCTACAAAATGTGAAAAAAATATTAAAAAATATATATATATATTTTTGACATCAGTTATTTTATTTTAAAGAAAAAAATAAAAACAATGGTACAAAATCTCAAAACAAGATTTTAGGAGAGTAACAATGGTTAGTACA
>NW_004524704.1:1750058-1772750 GCF_000260255.1 Octodon degus
GGGTCTTGCCTCTAGCCTCTTTTCAGGGAGTTCTGCTGAAGGGTTCCCTGCTGGGCCTGCGCTCTGGGTCTATTCAGGATCCCACCAGGCCCTGGGTCATCTCACTCACTCGCTGGGCCTGCGCTCTGGGTCTGTTCAGGATCCCGCAGCCCTCGGTCGTCTCCTCAATTCTATAAACTTTTTAGACAAAGCTTAGACTCATAGTGTATTTTGATTTTATGTGGCTTTACACCTTTAGTCACGTGTATACTTATATATGGAGTATTACAGCATATTATATATTTAATCAGTTATGAACTGATCATTGAAAAGATTTTCTATCTAACATTTAAACTTTAGCTCTCTAATACTCAGTTTTAGTCTTTTCTTCAGCCTAACTGCAGAAAGCACAGGATTTACCTTGGTAAAACACAAAAACTTGATTTTTGATATAGCTTTTTAAAGTTTAACCAAAAACACTTTAGTACATTAACCTTATTGGTTTAGACATTTAGAAAACCCTAACTTTTTAATTATAACCTTTTATATTTTTGGTCACAGAGGGAGTTTTTTTGAATCATCTCAAGGGACCAAGGGACTCCCCAAAGAAATTCACTTTTTTTATATAAGATTATATATTAGAATTTTATCTCTTAGCAGCCTGTGCAAAAAGCAATCCTAAACATTCATATGTTAATATCTTGTGAAAATACACTTACCAGAGCAAACCTTGCTTTGAAATTTAAGCCAAGAATACGTCAGTTTAGTAACTTGATGACTCAGATGTTGTTATGAATATTTATAGTCACTAATCCCATTTATATTTACCTACTCATCTTAGCAATTAGTTTAGATTATTTATGAGAATCAAGGTGCTAGATTATCATAGTTAAAAAATAGATTATCATAGTGAACATTTTAAGTTATATGCAATTTTTACCCAAAGTGAAAAATCCCACAAGCTCTTATATTTTTAAATATAGAAAGTAAGAGGTATTACATCTGAAATTTTTAACAGATGCCAGTTATCATCCTGACTGGCTATGTGTAATGTATGTTAATAATTTTAAAGACATTTTTCCTCTTATTTTACTCATTGTCTTAATTTCTTTTTGGTACAGGAATTGAACTCAGTACCTTGCACTTGCCCAGTGCTGTGCCACTGAGCTATATCCCCAGCCCCAATTTAACTTATTTTTAAGCTATGTGAGCCCAAAAGTGAACACACAGAAACACACATGTTCACCTGAATCACATTACCTTTATGTTACCAAACTTTAAAGTGCTGTGCCAGTTTTAGGGTAATCTCAGTCTCGCAGTGTTTATCCTCTAACGTTTTAAGTGCCTCTAGTAAATTTCAAATAGCTGTATAATTGACTCTTTGGTGAAAATGCTAACCAAGCCAGGAGTGTGTAAGGGCAAAGAGAATTTTTTAAAAAGGAAGTTGAAGTTAGAGAAAAGCCAAGAGAAGGACTGCTGAGTGCATAGGAACTCGCAGCTGGGAAAAGGCTTGGAAGAGCATCCCTTCAGCCCCCTTGCAGTTCAGATCTTGTGAGAAGACGCAACTGGGCTCAAATAAACCTTGTTATCGTATTTTCCCCATTTCATGTCAGGGCTGCCCATTGGTAGCAAAAGGGTAATAAAATAACCAGAACTAAATAGCCAGAACTCCAGTTCAAACCTTTAACAAAATAACTCCACTCAGGGCCAGCCAAATAACTTACCGGATTAAAGTGCCTGCTTAGGCAGACTCCATGCTGGTCCCACCGCCGGAGCATGCTGAGATGGCGATGGAGATTGGGCATGGTGGTGTGCACCGGTAATCCCAGCTCTTAGGAGGCTAACACAGACGGATCATTACGAGTCCGATCTGTAGACCCTGTACTAAAAAAAAGAAAAAAAAAAAAAAAAAAAGAACTCTGCTTAAAGACATCCCACCTTGGGTAGGCAGTGGTCATAAAACAGCAACAAACCTTTCACCTGTTTATTCCTTCCAAAGAGTCCCAACACATCACACATCTACTCTAGAAGATACAGAAACCCCTGCATCACGGCACCTCACTGTCAGTGCGCAGTGTCACCCACAGGGAAGGTTCAGCCAGGGCAAGCCTGTATGTGTGTGGCTAGCTGCCGGCTCTCCTGTGCCCCAACTGTCCTCCTAATCTGGACAAGTCGTAAGTGACCTGTTAATTACAAAACCCCAGGCACATGTTCAGAACATTTCCCAAAGCCCGGCTCCTGGGCTACACTCCAGAACTCCAGCAGGGTTTCAACAGGATGCCCGGACCTGATGCCAGCCCGCGTGAGGGACCCCAGCCTGCCCCTCAGGGCTGGTACGCCGAAGTTCTCACGGTGTCCTAGAGATTCGCATGGTACAGAAGGACGGCAATGCCAGGAAGCTGTCACTGTCATGGCTTTCCTCACAGTAGCCCGCCTACCCTGGTCCTCCAGGGGTGCTTTAATCTTTGTATTTCCTCTTGCACTCAACCTAAACTTGCTCTACAAACCCAGTTTCTCCCCCACTCTTCACTTTTACTTTTTCACACAAACTTTGCTACTGTTTGTCACTCGTTTCATCTAATTTTTTGTTTGAAGCAAGAAGAAGCTGGACACAAACTCCAGCAGGAGACCGCAGTGCCACAAAACCCAGTAATGTTCATTTGGTAGATCACTTATGGAGTTCCCCAGTAACCCTCCCTGCTCACTGACTGGTCGTTGTACCCTTGCACTGTCTCTGATCCTCCACAAGTCACTGGAGTAGTTCATTCTTCCTTTGGACAGTGGAGTGGATTGAAGTACACAAGTCCCTTAGGAAGACTTTCTGAGAGCAGACCCAGTTATGATTACTAGCTTTGGCTTCCTAGCCTCCTGTGTATGACTCCACTGAACTGTTGGTTCCCACTTCTGGGCCTTGAACATGTGGTCCCTCTGCTCTTCTTGGTTCTTCATGGAACGAACTGCTTGCCACTCTTCAAAGCTGGTCTTGGATGTCGCGCCCCTCAGGAATTCCTTGCTGGTTCTTTTGTTCCCTCTGTCTGCCAGGTTTGAGTTAGGGGTGAAGGCCTAGACTTTTGGAGGTAAAACTTTTAAAAATGTCATCTTCTGCTTCCCAGGATGTCCAGTTGAACAGGCCCATAGTAGGCCAGGTGCTCGTGTATGCCAAAGAAGTGTTGCCGAGTGTACACCTAGGAGGAAGCGACTGTGATTACTGAAGGTCGCCTCAAGTTGTGTGGGGCCAGCCCACCTCCAAAAAGGCATCACACAGAGAAAGAAAGGTGCTGCGGCGACAGAAAAGCGCTGCACACAGGGCAAAGTAGCAACAGGAGCAGGAAAAGGGGCCAGTAACTCAGCTTTTAGAATTTAAGGGGCAGGCTCATGTGCTTTGGGTGCCACCCAATGAATCTCCCGTGGCGCCGTGCATCGATGTTTTCCAAGCCTTTTCTGATTTTGTTTTCTACCTCTCTCAGGATAATGGAAGCAGGAATAACTGGGTGCTGCTTGCAGTTAAATAGAAGAAAGTGCGCTGGGAGACAGCTCAGCGGTCTAAGTGCCTGTCTGCCACGCGCAAGGACTCGGGATTGATCCTTAGTACTGCATGCTGTGCTACCCACCGAAACTGGGCATGGTGCCATTTGCTTGTAATTCCCGCACTGGGGAAGCTGAGACAGGAGGATCACTATAAGTCTGAGCTCTGTAGTGAGACCCTGTACCAAATAAGTGAAAGGAAAAAAAAATTGAAAATAGAAGGAAGTGAGGGGCTCAGCTCCTTTGTTCGTAACTGTGCTAAGGGCACCACTGGATATACACTTTAGTTCTTTGCTCTTGGCATCTAATGTGGTGCCTGTCGCAAAGGAATTCTGCTAGTCCCTGGAGAACATAAGACACTGCAGCCCTTGGGTGGAAGAACTTTCTTCTGCTCCAAAATCCACCTGTTCATTGAGGAGTCCAGAAATTCAAGTTTTGTAGCCTCTCCCTACCCTTTCTGAAGGAAAGGCTTCCACTTACTGCGCTTGTGCCATTCAAATAAAGATCATTTCCTGGTGGTTTACGCTGCTCATGTGGATTCTCTCTGGGGAGCAATGTGGAAATTATATAAAGCTTTAATATTACAAATGGCCTTTGATCCAGTAATTCCATGGTGAGGCGTTTAAACTAAGAAAAGAATTAAACAATGATAACTAAATGAAGATTTAACCATGAAAATGTTAATTGCAGCGTTGTTTATTGAAGCAGAGTATTGGAAACCATTTGTCTTACAAAGAGATTGGTTTTAATAACTGAATCAACAGTCATTGGGCTATTAGGTAGTAATTGAAAATCAGTTTGTAGGAATGGGTGTATTTATTTGTCAGCTATTCATAATCCTAAGGAACGACACGAGGCAGAGAACATTCTACAGGCTTGGGTGAAAGCAGTGGGGTGTATGGCTCAGTACTTGGGTGCAGGCAGACGGAGGGCAATAAGGCCGTCTGTGGGCAGTGGAAAGAGGCAGGCTTTATAAAGTAGGAAGGGAGGCAGGGGACAGCAGGCAGGAAGGTCTTACTAAGTGTCAGTAGCCAGAGCTCCCTGGAGGCTTTGTGCCCTCGTGGGCAAAGTCCGAGAGCTGTCCCAGCGGAGTGTTTGGCTGTCATCAACTGTCCAGGTGTTTTGGAAGATTCGATGCGCCATCTTATCTCTCTTGCCACATTCTGTGTTTGCTGAGGGTGGCCCCGTTACTGAGCTGAGAACATGGCCTCAGGCAGGGTACTGGAGAGTCGTGTCCGAATTGAGCCTTACAGTAATCTATGGTTAGACTTTTAAAAGCAAGCTGTGCTATACTATGTGCAGCATACTACTACTTTTGTGTGTGTCATATGCATAGAAGAAAATCTGGAAGATAGTAGTAGTAATTATTAACAATATATAATGAAATGATATTACTTGTTTTATTCTTATAAGGTACATATATCACTTTAGTAGTATTCTTTAATGAGAAAAAAGTAAAAAAAGAGAAAACCCTGGGGGCCAGGGAGATGGCTCAGTGGAATAAGCGCTTCCCTGGCAAGTACAGGGTTCTGAGCTCAATCCCCGGTTCCGCTAAAAAAAAAAGGTAAAAAAAAAAACTGTAGTGAGTCTCCAAGCTCTCTATCCAACTCCACTTATAGATGTAAATATTTTTGGATCAAAAGAAAAAAAGTACCAAGTAGTATGACCTGTGCTGACCAGACATGTGTCACGTGCATCATCTCATGTAGCCCTATAAGTATGCCTCTTGCCTTCATTTTTTTTTTTTTTTTTTTTTTTTTTTTTTTGGCAGAACCAGGGATTGAACTCAGGCCCTTGTGCTTGCCAGGGAAGCACTTATTCTACTGAGCCATCTCCCCAGCCCTTCCCTTCATTTTTATGAGTGAGAAATTGAATGCTGCAGGAAATAAATTATCCTGTCATTGAAGTCACACAGCTGGTGACAAATCCCACCTCACAGGTTTACCTATTCATAAGCTCCACTTCTGCCCATGACATCACACACCAGTGCCCCTCCCCTTGTGAGTACCCCCTCCCAGGCTGCTACTAACATGGAGAAGAATAAAAACAAACCAGCCCCTGAAGTCATCTTCTCAGAGAAGCCCACTAGAAGCCACGGAGCCTTGTATTAGCGGAGGACAGATCAAAGCTATTGGGAAAACTGCTTTGCCCTGCAGTTCATCGATAATGATATATTTGTCTGAGTATTGACTCAGCAATCCACAGTGAACAGGAAGAAGAGACATCATGGACTCTCAACGAGGGTTCAATCCCTGGCTGGACATGTAGTCTGTGACTAGGTGTCTAATTTCTCAGGACTACATCTTTCAAGGAAGTGGGGTTTGGCCACTGACTTTCTAAGGTCCTTTCAATTCCTAAGCATAGACTTCAGTGATAAAATATATACCAAACCATATTTAAGCAACAGTGGAGACAGGAGCATGTATTTCTAGTGTCACATTGTCACTGAACTTCAAAAGATTGTCTTATTCTTATTCTTAAGATGAGGAAGCTGGTTCTGAGAAAATCTCAGGAACAGATTTTTCAACCTCTTGAGCAGCTTCTTGCCAGGGACTTCACAGTCTCTCTTCATCCTCACTCATTCTCCTCAAGAATCTGTGATGGTTGTAACCTTTTCCTTCTTCATCCTGATCTTCTTGGCCCTCAATATTCAGACTAAGTCCAGAACAGAATGAATCAGTCGTCACTGAGCTTCTGTGAAGAGAAACCATCAGGAGCTGTGGCCTCAGGGAGAACCTGCCCTGCAATCCATCGTGGCCACGCAGAGCATGTAGAGAAGGACAGGGGCTTGGGGCGTGGTAATTCACCATGGTGGCAGGGCACAAAGGATGAGAAATTACTCAGAGTCAATGTCCAGTTCAAACTCCAAGAGGGCCCAGAAGGATCGTCCTTACCCGAAATCCCTCAGTGTCAGAGAGTCTCATAAAGACAGCCCCAAACTGAAGCTTCAGTGTGTTCTTATTGGTAGAACCAGGAAGAAGGATAAAAGACAGTAAAGAACAACATCTGTGCAGGAAGTAATGTAGAGGACAGAGGAAGGACATGGGAAGCCCAGGGTGGTCAGTTACATGACTGACCAACCTAAGTGGCAATCAGAGTATGGGGAGGAGAGAACCACAGCATCCATTCCTTAAGGCAATGTGTTGTGGTCCTAGTTGGACTTGTGGCTCTGTGGACTACTTTCAAAATCTCTAGCTGTGCATTCTGGGAAGTTTGGGGCATGTGACTCCAAAAGGCCCTTATCTCTGCACATCCATCTCATGCATATCTCTGACCAACAACCCCATATTGGGACAATACAACTGTCCAAGATATTTTCTTGCAAAACCTCATTTATAGTTGTTATGGTTTCTATCTAGTTGTCCACCCAAAGCCTCATGCACTCATAGGTGGGCTTTTAGGAGCAACTGGATTATGGATGTGTGTTACTGGATTAATATGCTGATTGCTTAGCATAGTTCTGGGTATGGATAATTGATTTGCTGATGAGGGAAACTCTACCCTGAGTCAACCAACCAATACGCTTGCAACTTCAATGGAATAAAAGGGGAAAGAAGGAAAGCTCCCTGCTTCCTGACTGTCCTGGCAGGAGCTGTTGCTCAACTGCCATTCCTGGGCCATGTTTCCCTGCATGGGAAGGAGCTGACTGTGGGGCTGAAACCTCTACAAGTATGAGCCAAATAACCTCTCCTCTTTTAACTTGGGGTTGTTGGGGATCTTGTCCCAGCAATGAGAAAATAGCTAGGGTGATGACTTTTGAGTGTAAGCATCACACACCAGTGACTTAGCCTTGTGCCTGGCATGCAGTAGGTGCTGTCAGGGCTTCCTTGGGCTAGCATGTAGGTAGCATTGGTTATGGTGGGATCTGGTGATAAAATGGCCTATTGGGAGTGAATCTGTGAGAACCAGCATGTGGCATGAGGGAAGCCAGTCGCCAGGCAGCCACACCTCTAGGATGGCTGATAAAGGATGCGTTAGGTCTCCTGGGAAACACCCTGCCTGTGCAAGGCTCAGGGAGGTGCCTCAGAGAAGCATTGTACCTGATTAAACTCTGGTAGGACTGGGCCTGTAGCTCAGGATTCAGGGTGTGTGCCTGCCTCTGGGATCCAGCTAACCCATGGCTAAGTTGTTCCATGGGGTCCTGAAATGATCATGCAATCTGATTACAGGATATAAAAGGGTGTTCTGGGAGGAAGATCTTATCAACATCTATCCAGCCCTGCTGGGAAGACATTAGAAGAGTCATCCCTCTTGAGTGTGAATCAGCGAACAAGCGTCTGATTTCTTCAACAGTTCCCTGAGCAGATGGTTAAGCTGCCAGGTACAAGGAGCTGGCTTCTTCTTATCTTTTAGAATTTCTTTGCTGAAGCGCTAAGGGGACATTGTGTGCCAGGCACTTTGTGTCGAAGTCCCCCCTGAGTCTCACATCTGTCCTGTGAAGAACTGTGGCCTCAGAGAGGGCAGAGAACTCATGCTTAGTCCTGGCCCGCAAATGCAGAGCTGGGATTTGAACCAAGGCTTGTCCAAACCTGGTCTGTGCTGGTAGTGGCACTGCGAAGAGATTCCTAGAGGGACTCTCACTTTCAATGCTACTAGGCAGACTTTCCCTAAGAAAAAAGACTTTCCCTTTCACGCCAAAAGCAATGTTCTTAAAGTTCTGAAAACGTTTTCATACATTGCCTAACTATGCTCCATCAAAGTAAGACAAAGGGAAGTTCTAAATTCACGTGCTTCACAAAGTCAGACACAGATTACTGGGAGGAGTCCTGGAGCCACTAGGCGGGTTGGGAGGCACAGGTGCCATGTATGCCACCGAGGGCACACCGGGAGGGGTCGACAGGACTTGGAAAACCAACTGCAGAATTCACGTTTCTTTCTCTTAGCACCTGGTGCCCCACCCGCACCTGTCCTCTCGGCCTTTCCCTTCAGGCATGCTTTGCCCCCCTTCAGAGCCAGCCTGTGTTAGCTCCCGAGGAAGCATGTGCTAAGCAGAACTTTCTCCAGCTGGTATCCTCCTGGTTCCTGCTCTTTGAGGACAAGACTTGTGCCTGCCTTTCTGACCCATGTGAAGGTGGAAGCCAGGTCCGTGAGACGTCAGGCAGGCTGGCTGCCCTCACACATAAAGAGGAAATAAGCTGGTTGGTCATGGCTCTAAATAAGAATAAGAATAAAAACTATCTAGCCCAGGGCTGACACATACTGAGACATTCCACTGTGTGACTTATGTAAAACGCTGGCCCTTGACAGTGTATGGAGCCCATTCAGTGTTTGTGGACAGAGAAAAGATAAAGTGAGAAAAGGCACAGAAGGAAAACAGGCCAGCTGCAGAGACCTTTCATCAGGGCCATCCCCCGCCTGACTCTGCAAAGTTTGCCCAGCTGCTCACCCTGCCTGCTGGGGTCAAGCCCTGCTGCCCCTAACTCCCCTGATACTCAATCTTACCCACGGCTGTAGGATCCCCTCCTGGCTCCGATCAAGCAAAGCTTGCCTGCTTCAGCTCTCCTGATACAAAACCAATGCTTCTAAGCCACTGTCCTGAGTCTCACCCAAGGCCCCCTCTGTACTCAAAGGCAATTAGCCATTTCTCGGCACCTGGAAGTCCTGAGGGTGAATCAGTGCAGGTGTGATCCCGTCCCTAACCCTGGATGGGCAAAGGCCTCTTTCTGACTCATGTGGAAACCTGAACCTGTGCAATGTAGAAAGCAAAGACCCCAGGGATAGTTGAACCACAGACAGCCAGTATTGTCCCCAGATGTCGTGGATCCAGGGCTGTGCCCTTCCCCATGGCCAGTCCTTAGGGCATCCTCCTTGGGAGATGAGCACTCCTATGACCATGCTTTTACATCAGAGAGGAGGGGTACAGCAGATTCTTTTTGGGGAGGGGGGCTATCAGGAATTGAACTCAGGACCTTGCACTTGGCAGGTAGGTACTTGCGGCACTGAGCTATATCCCTGGCCCCTACACCAGATTCTTGAACATCTTAAACATGGCCGAAACAAAGAATGTGAGCTGTCACATTCGCTATTTTTCCTATCAATCCCATTATTAAGATGGTATTTTGGACAGAGTGGATTAAAGAAAATATAGTTGAAGACAGCTCTGGTTTTTTTTAACTTTTAATGCAATCACTAGAACATTTAGAATGTGTGACTTGGACTGTGCACCTACGGGGTGGTGCGGAGGTTGAAGACTACCCTCCACCAGAGAGCCAGGCTCCAGACTGAAGTCTATCAGTCTGTAAAGCCTTGCACTTTATTCCTCTGCTGAAATAATGCTTCTATGCTGACATGAAACTTGTCTTCAAATGTGATAGGAACCAAACAACCGTGTCCCTGGGGAAGGAGGAAATGTGCGGTATTTTTCTATGAGTAGGTATATAATGCCAGGGGAACCTTTCTTTTCTGGATAAGAAAACTTAATAGGATGGGAGCCCTCTGTGTCCCAGACCCCTCACATGCAGGAGATGGGTGGAATTCAAACCCAGGACTTTCTGATTCTAAAGATTGCCCTCTTCCCCTCCAGTCATTTCCAAGCTCCCATATGCTAAAAGCCAGAAGGACACTGGGCTCAGGTTCAAACAAAGCTGAAACCCAGCTCCCTGGGCAGTGGTGACCACAGTCCATCCCTAAATGGGATGACAGCAGGTGCACAGAAAGGCAAGAACACCTTGGCCTTCCAGCTGAGAGGGCTTGTAGGGAGTCCAAGGCTCTCACCCTGCTTCACAGTGGGGAAGCTGGACCCCCAAAGTTGTGCTGCTCCTCCTTCCTGCTCATACAGGTAGGAGCTGAGCTGGGAAGTCAAGTTTACTCTGCTATCTGTCTACACTTAATCCCCTTTGAACCTGTGTTTGGATCCTGATGTCATTCTCTAGTGGCCTTCACCTCTGCGGATCTCCTATATTTTCTCAGAACCCAGACCCATCTGCAGGAAGGAGCCTAGTGAATGTCTCTTCACTCACTGGCTGGAGCCAAGTGTTTGTGGACCCCAGAATTTGAATATGCAGTTTTCTACTGGGAAAACAAAACAACAAAAATGAAAGCACATTTAAATGGTTTATTGAATCATTTAGCAATTCAGGAATCAGGGCGGGACCACACAATGCTAGCACTACTCTAGGAATGGAGGGGGCAGAAACTTCTATGAAGTGCTCACAGGAGGAAGACAAAGCACCAAGGGGGACTGGGTAGAGTGGAAGTTTCCCAGCCAGGGTCAACTTGGAGGTTCCTGAATGGTGACGTCTCTGATTCTAATGCATTGTTTTCCTTGGGCTTTGGCTTATTCCAGTAGGAACTTAAAATATCAGAGCCCCTGATTTTTTGTTTGATTTTTTTGTTTGTTTGTTTGTTTAGCAATTCCAAATTTTGGTTTCCATTTTCCTTATCTTTCTTGCATTTAAAAGTAATGCCAGCCCCATGGAGAGATGGCTCAGTGGTCTAAAGCACCTACTTAGAACAAGCTTAGCAAAGCACAGGGACTGTGGCTCAATCCCCAGCATCACATGCCAGCCAGCCCCGCCCCCTGGTGGGCTGAGCTGCCCCCCCCACATAAATAAATAAAATAAAAAAAATTAAAAAAAATAAAGGTAATGCCTACAGACCACCCTCAAAACAACTGAGATCGTTAGATTTAGGGTTATAAATTGGTCCTCAAAAGTGATTATTCATTTCTGTAAACGAGCTAGGGCTCTATCCTATTAATATTCATCCTGGCCCAGGTTGTGCCGCTCACTGTAAGAGAACATCTGCAGTGAGGGAGGCGCAGAGATTTAATTTTCATAGTTCTGGAAGCTGCAGAGTCCCGTGTCGAAGGGCTTGCATCCAGTGAGTGCCCTCCTTTTGCTGACATCCTTCAGCAGAGGCAAGAAGTTGCAAGGGAGAACCAGACTGGACTGAGCTTGCCTGTAGAACAAGTCTGCTCCGGTGACTGTGACACTAGTCCAGCGGGGAAGGGCAGCCCTGAGGGCCGAACGACCTCTTCAGGGTCCCGCCTCTCTGCGCTGCTGCGCTGGAAATTAAATTTCTAACACGTGAGTCGGTAACACATTCAAACCGTGGCAGCCTTAGCCCCCTTGCTTCCTTGGACACACATCCAAGGCTCCAGCGGGGCTGCTCAAGAAAGGCTAGGTGAATTACAGGTAGCTGTCATGATGGCCTCGATAAGCCCCAAACAGATGCTGAAAAAGAAGTCAAGAATCCCAGCCAGCCCTCCTGTCCATCATCATTTCTCTCAATGGCGTGAGGTTTTAGTGTTTAATGAATTCGCTTTCACACAGATCCACCGGAGAAAGGAGAGAACGGAAGTGTGATGTGAGGACTTCCGGTACCTCAGTAGCTTCTGTTTCCCCCTACAGACTGTCCAAATATCTTAAATGGGGCTTCGCAGCTCGAAGTGCATCGTGAATGTCACCGAGCTCCTGGCAGGCAAATGAGAAATGAAATGTCACCTTTCTGGTCTAATGAGGCAGTTGACCGTGAAGTCTGAGCTCACTGAGCCCCTCTAAAAACTGTCGCCCCATGCTCCCGACTTGCGTAGCTGTGAGTCTAGACTGAGGAGACCCACAGCACAGGAAGAAGGCGACAGTCTCTCCAAATTGTGGTTCAGAGTGAGACCCGGATGCAAGCCAGAATCCAATCATGGCCTCGTAGGACGTTTGACTAAATGTTTGCTATGATTTCTTGGGGGAAAAGTCTAGGAAACTTAAATTTGCTTAACATACACGCTCAGGGGTCTAAAGTACAATATTGACAAGTCCTATCCAAAGCCGGGAAGTTTGCATTTAGAAATCACAACGCTCAGTTACGACACTGAGTGTTTTAAATCCTGGTCAGCCATTTGGGTTGTAACTATAAAGCTGTTCACCGGCCTTACGGAGTCCCGCAACACAGCCCCTTCCTGCAGCTGCACGTACTGATTTAGCGCAGCCCTATTTCCGCAGCATGGATTGTTTCTTGCCCCTCGCACTCTGTGCCCTGGTGCACTGTGGGACCGAGGCTCCAACCTCGCAAGAGGTCACCTCCTCACCTCTTCTGTCCCGGGGCTGCAATGACTACGATGTGCTGGCCACCGCAGACCTGGCTCTGCAGCACATCAACAGACACAGGGAGGACGGTTTTGTGCTAAGTCTCTACCGCGTGTACGATGTCTGGGAGCACAAACAGGTACGAGATGGCTCCCCCTGCTGGCACAGGCGTCTGGGCAGGGTGCGAAGGCTGAGCGAAGGTTGCTGGGAACCCTGAGGAGCCTTTGGGCAGATGCTTTCCAAATGGGGAACCCTGCTGAGAGCATCCTGCTGCTCTTCTGCGTGGTGGGTGTGCTGCAACGCTCTTGTTCCTGGGGACATCCTGCAGAGACACCTGCCCGAGGCTCAGTGGCTTATAAGGAGTCTCCAAATGCACTGTATTCTTTGGTTTTCTTGTAGAGCAGGGTGATTTTGTCCAGTCTGCAAGGGGGTCCGTATCAACTGGAACCTGCTGTGTTTCTCCACCCTCCCCGCAGGCCAGCCAGGGATCTCTCTTCTACCTCACGATGGAAGTGTACGAGACCGACTGCCACGTGCTCAGCAGGAAGGCTTGGAGGCACTGCACGAGAGTGCTTGCAGAATCAGCAAGTGCTCATTCTTAGGGGCTCTCTGGGGGGGAAACGAGCTGGGAAACAGAAGCTTGCTCCACACCTCCCATCTGTCCAGTGTGCCTCTTTCTAATTTCCTGGCCAGGGTACCCGTGTGCTTATTTTAAGCTATAGAAAAAAAAAAAGTTTAAGTAAAGGGCTTTCCGGGAAATCCCTTTGGGATAATATTGACCAGAATTGAAAAGTTGCCCTCACATGATTTTCTACCCCCAAGATTCACCTGTAGTCTCTGAACCAGTCTTTAAATTGTGAGAAAAATAACTGGATAAAGATTCGGGTGTGGCATTAAGGTAGATAGCTGGTACAATGGAGGGGGGCTCTTTAAATTTGTTTTATTTTGCTTCAGTGAACACTAATAGGAGGCTTAGGCTGAAAAGAAAGCGATGGCTTATAGGATGGGGCTCCCAGGATTACAGTGGAAGGGTTTCCTACACTTATGGAGCTTACATGGCCTCAGAATTGATTTTTTTCCAAGATGACCTTTGAAGACATTTGAAAATAGTTACTTTTTCCTTTGATTTCCATTACCCTGGAGGCATTTCCCGTAACTAATAGGAACTATGCAGCATGAGCACGGGACAGTGACACAAGCATTCAGATATAAACTTGGCCATCACGATGTCTTTTCTAATCACTTACTTAACCAAGTTAGTCACCTGCATGGAATTTTTGAAAAGCACAATCCACTTGCCCTGTTGTGTATCACATTTGTTATGGTGACACTAATGACGGTGACACATACACTAGCAAGTGCACACCAACTCTAGTAGGATAGCAGCTTATTTCTCACTCACGCAGCATTCAAAACAGACATTCCTGATGGGAGGGGCTTGGCCCAGGGGGAAGCACAGACAGGGGTTCCTCGGATGCTGCGACTCAGACTCCTGGGTCCCGTGGCCACATTTTCTTTGCTCGCTTCCATTGAGGAATGAAAGAAAACTAGCATGGAGGACAAAAAGTGTGCCAGGATGGAAGTGGTCACATGTCACCTCTTGTACTCACCTTCCTGGGGTTAGAACTCAATTACTCACCCATCATTGTGAGGGAGATGGCAAGTATAGCTGACTGTGGCCCAGGGAAAGGTTAAACAGTGGATGAGCTGCAGTGTTTCCCCGGCCCAAAGCACAGGAATCTGATTGTATGTTTCTCACTACTTTAAAACAAAGTCTGCCGCAGCATGGGAGGGGCAGTTTAAGGCATCGGGATTCTCTCCGCTGTCTCATAAAATGCGTTTGTTGGTTACAGGCTTCTGGTCAATGCAAAGCAATTTTTTATCAGAACAAGCCAAAAGAAGTTTCTTATCTACCTGCTTATAACTGTACTCTTCTCTCAGGTAAGAGATTGAGTTGATTTTGTTAATTTTATTTTATTTTCCTTTTAAAGAAAATAAAACAAGAAATGGCAAGAACAAAGACAATAACAAAGCAACATAAAACAGTAAAAATGGGACAGAATTCCAAAACAAGAATAGAAAATTAACAATGGTTATTATTCATGTATGGTTATCTTCATATTTGTGGCTCAGCTCGCCAGATGTAAGGATGGAAGACTGATCAAACAATTAATTAAACATTAACTCTTCCTTTCAAGAAGCCTTAATTTTTTTCATTGTCCTTTTTATTTTATTTTAAAGTCAGTATAGAAATAATAGATAAGACATTTGAGATGATAAATTTTGTTAATTTTAATAAGAGATTTGTTTTTGAAAGGCATTTGACTGGGGATTTGTCAAGAAGGTATAAGGTTCCTCACATCCTTACTTTTTATTCATCCTGACCTCAGTTGGTTGTTTCATAATTCCAGTGCTTGGGCCAAGGAGAGAGCTCAGTGACATAAGAGACTGCCTGGCAAGCACAAGGTCCCGTGTTCAATTCCTAGCCCAAAAAAATAAATAAATACATAAAAAATCTCCAACACTTGCCTCACTACTAAAACCCAGCTTACATTCACTTCAGTCACACCCACACTTCTACATTTACGTCCTGTACCAGCTCGCACATTGTCAGGCCGACGTAAAGGGTTCAATCCCTCCAGTCGGTCCCAGGCTCCTTTCTAGCTGTCCTCATATTCCATCCCACTGGATGCCTGTTATCTGAACACACCCTGCGCTTTCTGCACTCGGCCTCTTGCTGGTGTCTCTCCCTCCAAGGTGATGGCCTCCGCCTCTGCCTTGGAACTCAGGCCTCTTTAAGGAAGGCTGCCGGCATTGCTTCTTCCACAGTGCTGTGCATTAGAAAGGCGTGACGTGCTCCTGTTCTGCATTCCTATCAGCTTTGGCTAAACCACTCATGGAGCGCAGACCGTACACTCATGGCCCGGATGTGGAGTCATGTATCTCCTGTTGTGTAGAGTGTTTTGTCCCTCCTTCTCCCTACCACACACTTGCTAGCTCCTGCCAAGATTAAGCGTATCGATATTGTTGGATAGGGGCCAGTGAGATAGCTCAGTGGACTAAAGTGCCTGCTTAGTTGAGCTGAGGCAAGCGCAGAGTCCACATTTCAATCCCTGGCACCACATTGCAGTGCCAGCCCCACCCCCAGTGCAGCTGCACCAGCCAGAGTCTGGGCATAGTGACGCATGCCTGTAATCCCAGCTCTGGGGAGGCTGAAAACAAGAGGATCTCTATGAGTCCAAGCTGTGTAGTGAGACCTTGAAATAACCAACTACATAGTATATAAATGAATAAAATATTGTTGGATAAATGAATAAATTGTCAAAGAATAAGGCTAAAACTAATGACCTGTGAAATATGCCCATAGATCCATTCTTTTGTTTATTTATTTATTTTTGGTACTGGGGATTGAACATGGTTCCTTGTACTTGCCAGGCAGGTGCTCATGCCACTGAGCTACATCCCTAGCTCATGTGCATTCATTCTCAATCTGCCTTTTAATGAGAGGAATTCATGGAAAGCAAACATTCAGCGTGGGCAAATAAGATATGGCTACTTGTCAAACTAGTATGTGAATGTGACTGCCCTGTGGAGCTTGTTGATTCTTTTTTGTTTGATTGTTTTGTTTAGTTTTTTTAAGAGAATAATAGCAAGGGAAAAAATTAGAAAACAATACAGAATTTCACTAAACAAAAAATAAGAATTCAATAATGTTATATTACATATTGTTGTCTTCAAATTAGTTGTTCAGATTACCAGATATAAGCATGCAAAATTGGTAAAAAAAAAAAAAAAAGCTGTAAGAAATTAAAAAGGAGAGAGAAAGAAAAGTTTAATCATTAACTGTTCATTTCAATAGACCAGCAGAAATCAGCGGTACAATCATCCAAGTTGTCCTCTACTTATATGTAAATATATTTTTTCCCCTTCCATCTTTCTTTCTTTTGTCCTTTCCCCCATCTCAGTTGTTTCTTCCCTTTGAACAGATTCTTTCTCTTTCACAGTATCCATTGTGCCTTTTAGATTTTATTTATTCTTTGAGGTTCTTACACTAGTGAGACAATACGCTGCAGGTTTGATTTATTTCACTTGTAAGTACAATCTTCAGTTGCATCTATTTACCTATAAAAGCCTTGAATTTAGCTTTTTTATAGCTGAATAATACTCCATTGTGCAAAAATACCACATCTTTTTTTATCTACTTCTCAGTTGATGGGCATTTGGGTTGTTGCAAGATTTAACTATGACAAATTGTGCTGCTATAAACATGGGTGCACGTGTATCATGGTGGTATGATGGTTTCAGTTCTTTTATACCCAGGAGAGGAATAACTGGGTTGCAAGGGACCTCTAATCATAGTTTTTTGAGGCATCTCCACACTGATTTCCATATTGGCTGCACTAGTCTGGGCTCCCACCAACAGTGGAGAAGGGTTCCTTTTTCCCTGCAGCCCCTCCAGCAGTTGTTATTGGTTGATTTCTTGATGATAACCCCTGTGGACCTTGATAAAGGGCAGCTTCTTGTTCTGTTGCCTGGGCAGGGCCAGCGATCCTGTATCTCCAGCATGCTCCAGGGCTCAGCCATGCTCCTGGTTCCTTTGAATAACAGCACACCAAGACCAGGGTTGTACTAGCTGCGGCTTAAATTTCTGGTGTGGACACAAGACTTACCTAAGACAAATGAGAGAACAATGACTACTGAGTGATCGCAGCCCTTTCACGGCAGTCCTAGTGATCAGCCTGTTGATGAAAGAGTGACCATTGTGCACACTGCCCCCCATAACCTCCCTCAGGTCCCATGTATACAATTAATCAAAATGGCATATTTTCTTGGGAAACACAACTTCAAGAAAACCTTCCTAACTTGATTTTTACATTAGGTTTGCCAATGCCCACTCCTCTCAAACAGAAATTTGATTGTCTTAGTCACATGATTCATTCTCTCACATCATGCAGTGATTTGACCAATTTTGTTTTCCAGTTCACTGACATTTTCTAACCAAAGAGGGTGCATGTCTACCTGTTATTATGTCATTTGCTTATTCTGTAAGCATCTATGAAACACTCACTTTATTATTTCATTTATTTATTTGTTGTGGTACCAGGGATCAAACTTAAGACTTTGCGCTTATGCTGCTGAGCTATCTCCCTGGCCCTAAGCCCCAACTTTGTATTAGAAATTTTGGTAGGTATTCAGGACTAAAGACAAATAAAACATGGCAGTAATGAAATCCCAACCTGTTAAAGGCACCCAATTTACTCTAAGAGACAATGCTAAGGAAAGACATTCAACTAATGCACATGGCTATCTTATGTCAATATGCTGTATTATAGATCTCTGAATAAAATTCCTAGATTAAGTAAATCTGTGTGCATTGAAAACGATCTTACTTTGATTTCTTTCTTTTTTCCAAGTCAACATTGATTTTTTTTTGACAAGGATACTGAGGATGTTGCAACTATCACTTAAAATAGGTCCTTAGGCAATAGATTTAAATTAATTTACTTTTTTTTTGTATTTTAGGGAAGGGTCTACAGGGTGTTCAGAGTCTCACTACTAGGTCAGACTTGTAGTGATCCACCTGCTTACAGCCTTCCAAGAGCTGGGATTACAGGCACATGCCACCATTCCTAGTCTCAATTGCTGTCTCAGTGTGCTCCGGGGGCAGGACCAGCACAGCAGGCCTAGGGATCAAACCTCCAGCCCCTGCACCTGCTTGCAGGTGCTTTAATCTGCTGAGCTACTTGGCTGGCCTTTTAATTTGCAATTTTATTTGGTGTTAATTTTTTAAAACATCATCTCAAAATAGATGCCCAAATAATGCCCTCATGATACATTTTTACAATACATTCAGATGTTTCATAAAACATAATGGTATTTCTTTTTGAATTATTTACATGATGCTGCTCATTATAGAAAACATACTGAAATAGCTAACTTCTTTCCTAGAAAATATTTTTCTTCCTCCATCCTTGCCAATGCTCAATGTTATCCTTTTTATCAAAGTTTTGCCTCTGTTGTCATCACACAATTTGTGACTATAGGACTGAAAGTCAATAATATTTTTAAACTGTTCTCTTTGGTCTCAACAGGTGCTACCGGCAAGATCCGTAAGCTGTGCCATGGATGTTTAGCCTGCAGAATCATTGACTCCTCACATCCACAAGCTTTGGAAGCAGCCACTAAGGCTCTTGCGAAATACAACAGCGAAAGCACCTCGAAGCAGTACTCACTTGTCAAAGTCATCAGGGCATCCATAAGGGTAAGGCTGAGATGCAGGGGTCAGCCACACAAGCCACATGTCTCATAACTGCCGCTGTAGGTCCCTAAACTGAGAACCCAAGAGCTGTCTGCCCCATGCCCTCTTCTTGTAGACCTGATGCACCTGCAGCACTGGTTCAGTTTTTCCTGTTTCACAGAATGTTTCAGGAGTGGTGTGACATCCTTTTCCTTCATCTACCTTAAGGCAAGAGAGGGAGACAGATGTATCGTCTCACCGGGAGACTGCAGATGCTCCCTGTTGGCTGCTGTGTGCTTCTGGTTGCCTAGCAGTGCAGCAGTTAGCAAGAGGGCTGTGTCTCCAGGTTAACGCCCAGGGCAGAAGATGACTTATGGACATTAGGGGAAGTGGATATTCACGGGTATTTGGATTATGTTGATATTCCATATGAAATTAATCTAAATGACAGATCTACATGTGGAAAAATAAACTCAGTAAGGGAAAATGTTTAGGGCCTATTCAAATCCTTCAGAAAAATGAGAAAGATGTGGTGATGGAGTTTTCTGAACTGGAGCATGACGATGTGAGGGACCACAGATGTGTGTGTTGTCAAGGCCTCCGGGGATGTCATTTCTGTACAGTGATGCTGTCAACCTGTGTCTGTTCATCATATGGGAAGGTGCCATTTTAATGTCCCAACTCCTGTCTTGTAACAGCGGCTGCCTGTTGCTGCTACTTACCGTGTGCACTATCTAATCAGAGAGTCGCCGTGTAACAGATCCCAGTCCAGCAACTGCTCACTCCAGCCCTCTGACTCCCCGGTGAGTGTCTCTGAAATGCCTTAATGTAAGGTGTGTGCTCACAGCTTGTCTCTGCTTGTTTCCCACTAATTATACAAAGTAGGATCAAAATACACAGTGAATGTCTAGTTAGCTTGTTTTTTTAAACGACATTTTGAGACGTGGTCTCTTTATATAATGGTATTACTGAGCCATAAAGAAGAATACACTGGAGACTCGTGTAGGTCAATGGGCACAACTTGAGTCTCTACTCATAAGGGAAATAAACCAGATGCAAATGTGTCAATGTTGTCTTGTCTCCCTGGCGTGAGAAGCTGAAAGAGTAAACGTGATCCAAAATGTACAATAGATACTGTAAGATGGGAAGAAACTTTAGAAAGAAAAAGAAAGTAGTTTAGGGTAAGGGAAAGAGGAGAAAGGGAAAAGCAACAGCGAAAAAAAAATACATTTATCAAAGATAGTTACCATAGTTACGCTTCAAATTTCTGTCAGTTCGTTGAAAAGATAGATCTGCACTAATATTGTTTGGCCAATTAAATGCGAATATCTCGTACTCTGAGTAACTGATTTAAAGATAACAATACACAATGGATTAACAATTGTTACCCTCCTATTACATTGTTTTTGGAATTTTGTGTCTTTTTCTTTAAAATAAAAAGAATACACTAAATGGAATAGAAAAAAAGGAAGGCCGGCGGCCATTAATGCCCCTGAAGTACATCCTCTTGCTTCAGATACTCTTGTCTCATCATTCATGCTACTTCCCGAAGCAGTGCTGGAAGTCCTCTTTCATGAGTGTCTTTCCAAGGTATGATGAAAAAAAAAAATACGGTGACTGCTGTGCACCCAGCCGAAAGGTGGAGTCATCGCAGTGCGTCCTTGCCCACCTGGCACTGGGCACCGGGCAGTTTGTAGCTCCTCCCCAAAGGCAAAATGACTATGAAAGGTAAATGTTTGAATTGACTCAAGTCACCAAGACACCCGCAGTGGCACAAGACACTCAAGGAAGCCTTCCAGCACTGCTTCAGAAAGTGCAAGTGCTGAGGGGAAGTGTGAGCTCGAAGTGAAGAAGAATAGTTTGAAGGACTTAATGGCAGTGTGTCTTTTCTTTCTGCTCTATACAAAGAACTTTCCACTAGTCAGAATTTTGTTCTACAAGAAATACGGAGTTTGGAGCCAGGGACATAGCTCAATAGAATAAGCGCTTGCCTGGCAAGCACAAAGTCCTTAGTTCAATCCCCAGTACTGCAAAAAAGAAAAAAATGAAAATAAGAAATCCTGAGTTTTCCATCAGTGATGGTGATTTAGCCTCCCTCATATAATCTCTTAGTAGTGATAATTTGGAGAGAAGGGGCCCAGGGGCTGCCTAGCACATAGTAGGACTATCAATACGTTAGTTGCCCATGGGTACACAGGAAACAAGTTGATTTCCATTTATGTTAGCTAATCATTTTCCTCATGTGACTTTGCATTCTTTCTTTTAGCCTGCTGGTCTTTGCTTCGGTGTTCTGTTTCTGTACGAGGGTCTTTCTAGACCTACCATTGGGGGTTGTGACCTCTTTGAATCACAGGTATTTTCCAATCTAACAGCCTTCCTTTGAAGGAAAGCAATTATCTACGTTCTACTTAGCGCCCCTGCCCCTTTACTTTTCTCGAGACCCATGACCACCACTTTAGTTAAACCACCCGAAGGCCACATCTGCATGGTAACTGGTGTCAGAGACCCATCAAACATTTTTTGACTCACAGTGCAGTCCCACAAAATCACCAAGACACACTCAGAGACAGAGCTACTAGCTTTGATGGCTCAGGCCTCTAAGGTATTAAATTCACTGTTCTAAAGTAACCTTACCTTAAACCCCAGAGAAAAATTATTTCCACGAAACATTCAATCCCTCTCCAGAGATATTCACAGAGCATGTACTGTAGGACAGTCAGGAGCTCCCATGAGGGCTCCAGGCCTGCTCTGCCCCTGTTAACTGCATGCGCTTTGGCACTTAGCTGCCCATCTGAGATGGGACAGCAGCACCCACCTCCTTCAGCTCCCTCAAGAGAAAGGAATGAGAAGACCTGGGTGAGGGGTGCGGGACAGGGTCTGGTGCAGAATATATGAGAAAAGATGCCTGCTTCTCCCGCCATTGGGAGCAGAGACAGCTCCCTGGCCAGAGGCCAGCTTAGCCCAGTAGTGGACATGGCCAGCTTTCCCCACAGAACTCTGCATTTGAAAACATTCTTGTTTCAGGGTCAGGTGCCCAGAGCTGAGAACCCTTCCAGCTCCCCCACCAAGCCTACCCCACTGGGATCCATCCAGTACATCCTTGACTTGAATTATACAATAGCCAAAGAGTACCAGGAGTTCGAGTACCGCCCGGAGACCATCCCTGAGATGCTGTTTCTGACCACCGATCCACAGGGAATCACGCTGGATATCTCCTTCCTCTTTCCGGGCTCCCAGCAAGAGAAGCTGGTTGTTCTGCCCTTCCCCAGAGAACGGTCCTCTGCTGAGTGCCCCGGACCTGAACAGCTGAACTCATATTGGACCATCTATAAGTGAGAATCAGAGACTGTCCCGTGGGTGTCCTATAAAAGATGAGGTGTGGTGTGGACGGGACAGAGAGACAGAGGGCGCGGATGGCGAGCGGCTAATAAAGTGTGTCTCTCTGCTTGTTCCCTGTCTCCACATGCTGCTCAGAAGTGGAAAAATGACACCATACTCCTCCCTTGGGCTGCGCTGACAGGGGGCTGCGTCCTCCAGGCTGTGCCTTCCTGTCCTGTGGACGGAGCCTGTCTGTCTTCAGCTTCTCCCTCTTGCAGGGAATTTATCCTTTCCGAGTACACTGCTGCTCCTAGCTTTCTGCCCTTCCCTCGAGGGATGCCAGCCCCTGAGGCTCAGTGGAGGTGCCCTCTGAACCCCACACGCCCTGCCTTTCTCATCGGCCTGCCAGTGTCTGGGCCTTGTGGGTGAGGTGGCTCACTGAGAAGGGCACTGGGCAGACAGCGTGCGTGTCCCTGTGCCAGGCTGTGGGGACACCAGCCCACAGAGGCCCGCGGTACAGCAGGCACACTCGGAGCAGACATCGAGGGGCCAGTGTGGCCATTAGGCCCTTAATGAGACCTTGTCTCAAATTTGAAATTCTTTGCCTGTGTT
>NW_004524704.1:1774015-1776312 GCF_000260255.1 Octodon degus
GTATTGTGTCAGTTCTTATACTCAGTTTTAGTTAGGGCCTGTTGGGAAGCAGAACAGCACTTAGATGACCTGACTCTAAAGGCCTCACTATAAGCCCTTTCGTAAGCCCTTGTAGGCCAGGGGAGGGGAAGGCAGGGGAACGAGGCATGTGGAGGACAGCGACAGCAGGAGACTTTCCCACGGAAGGCTGGGGCGGGGAAAGTGCTGGCTTCCCATGCTCAGCAGGAGCTGGAGCTAGGAAACGGCAGGCGCCACCCTGGTGGCAGCATACAGGTGTGGGAAGGAGCTCTGGCAGGCACATGCCCTCTCCTCTGTTAGGGCTTGTATCCAGATGTCTGCTGGTACAGTATTATAGACAGCTGAGTTAGGTTAGATAGGGCCAGGCCCTTAAGAGAGTCAATAGGAAAGAAGAAAACACCTCCCAACCATGGCCAGAGGTGCACTGATTGGAGGCCAGACCTCAAGACAAAGACAGGATGACCAGGCCCACATACTTCTCCAAGGGATAAGGAACTCCTGGCTGAATGAAGTCTAGACAGACATCGGCCACCTTGGTGGCTGGCTGGGACCTCCCAACTTGTCCCTCCCTGAAAAGTTCTATATTCTTTCTGTGGACACTTGCTATGTGATCTGCTCCTCCATTCAATCAACATTACCTAAGTGGCTCTACTTACCTTCTTGGTTGATCTTAGTGTTAACCCACATTGTACCCACCTCATGATTTTGCTCCACAAAACTTCTTCTGTGAAGGGGAGTCCTTGGCCACCCACTCAGAACCACCCTCACCTCTCAGGAGCTATCTCTCTCTCTCTGGATAAGTTTTCCTACTCTTAACCTCCACTGTTCCTTGAAATGTATCCTTTGACTTTGGAGAACATGAACTCAGCATGCTGGACATCCAGCAGGTTAGGAGCTACGTTTAATTCCCCCTGTTTAACTTGGAGACCCTATATCAGTAGGGGGGCTTTTGGGAGGTGGTTGGATCGATCTAGGGTGTGCAATACCGGGATAAAGGCTGTGATAGTGGGGTTGATTCACGGTGCAATGCTAGGATTAAGGGTTCCGCTTTTGAGTGAGAGTACCACTGCCCTAGAGGTGAACAGCCCAGATAAATACAAAGGACAGAGAGAGGGCTGCTGCTGCCACCTGCTGCCGTCAAAGCTTGCTGCTTTTGCTGCTTTCTGCCTGCCATGGACAGTTTCTCCTCCGCAAAGCCCATGGGCTAGGCCACCCCGACTTGGAGCCAGACCATTATGGACTTAAACGTCTACATGCAGGGAGCATAATCCTTTTCTCCTTTAACTTGGGGTATTTTGTCTCAGCAATGAGAAAAATCTACTAAAGGGTATTTAGTAAACTGTTCCCCACCTCTTGCAGTCTTCTCGGCTGTTCCTCTGAATTGAAAAATAAGCCAGCAAGTCAGGGACTGGGAGTTCATTGATCCCAGAAGTTAGCCTGCAGTACAGGGCAGGGCATAAAAAGCCAAACAAAGGCTAATGTGGCTCCAGCAGGGAAGGGCCATCATGATCCCCCAGCAGGGGCCTTCCCTGGAGTATTCTGTACCACTGTCCTGCACTGGAGAAAGCGGGACAGGGACCCTAGCCTTTGTGTCTCCCTCTGCCTACCATGGTCCTTTCTCTTCCCTGGCTAAACTCTTCAAAAGTAGGTTGGTGCCATACGTGCTGCTTCCTTACCCCCATCTACTCAGCAGCTTGCTGTGAAGTGAATCCTCTTCCCATAGTCCAGTGATTGGGCGCTGCCCAAGGACCTCCCTGTGCTAAACTCAAAGGAAGCTTTTCTATTCCCATCTACTAAGCCTCTTTCAAGCAGCACAGTGCCTACCTTGTTCCCGTCACATATCCTGGAGCACCTGAATGGAGTAAAAGAACCTTAGGCTAACTGGCAACAGAGCTATGAAGGTAATAAAAGGGTCAGTGGTCTCCAGAGGTTGTGGGGGGTGAGCAGGTAGAGCAGAGATGATTTCAGCTGATTCCACGTGACACCGTGCGCGTGGGGGCACCTATGTTGTTAGCTATTTGCCCGAATCCACAGGATGCGCTCTGATGACTGAAGAGTGAACCGTAATGAAATCGTGGACTTTCTGCGATGACACGTCATTGGAAGTTCGTTGACTGCAGCCATTTGCCTGTCTGGGTTCAGATGTTTACAGTGGGGGAGGCTAGGAATGTGGGCAGGGGTGGGGGGCACAGACGAACTCTCTGTCCTCTTCTTTCGCTTTTGCCAGGAGCCTGACCTGCTCTGACATGTGTTCGGGGTCTGTTGCCTTGCATGACCCG
>NW_004524704.1:1776964-1788413 GCF_000260255.1 Octodon degus
ACACAGAGAGACAGAGAGAGAGACAGAGAGAGAGAGACAGAGAGAGAGAACTCTACAAATAGCTCATTGGGGCGAGCACCCGTTCACTGAAGGAAACATCAGAATTCAGTGTTTACATTTAAAAGTACTTTTTAAAGGTCACTTTGTATCAAACCGGTGTTAGTAAACTGAGTTGTTGTTTTAAGTTATGTAATCTTGACATCCAGCTTCTGACTTGCTGCTCTTTCTACAGAAACTTTTCTCAGCTGATTCCAGAAAGTTCTAGAAAGTACGCAGGGTAGAGCGTGTATTTGTTCTGCAGCGTCCCAGACGTGTCTCATTTCACAGAGGTCTCAATGTTATTGTCAGAATCAAACTTTATAAGTAGCCTTTTCCAGATATTGCTGAATCTTGAACATCAAAGTTGGCTGCTTTCGTTATCTGTAGGCTTGTCAGAAGCCAACCCGGCAGACTAAAGCGCCTGCTTAGGCAGAAAGCCGGGACGCGGGGTACCCAGCGGCATCAGCCCCGCCGGCCCCGTCCCCAGGGCGCGCTGGGCCGGTGACTGAGACGTGCGTAGCGGGCGCGCCTGTAATCCCAGCAGGCGCTCGCTCGGGAAGCTGAAAACCGGAGAGTCACTAAGAGTCCGATCTACGTAGTGAGACCCTGTAAGAAATACATTAAAAAAAAAAAAAAAAAAATCCAGTCTTTCCGTGTTGTGACTGATCACTGTCCCTGTTACCCAGGAAATATTCATGATATAATTGTGAATGGCAAAAATGAATTTCGAACTCAAATTACCATGTGATTATTTAAAACAAAATAAAGAAGTGAGAGTGGGAAAAATGATGTCTGTTTTTAAAATAAGAAAATCAAAATATACTAAATGCCTGGTAAAAGTTCGCCCCTCTTTATAAAACAAACACAAAAACACTCATAATGTTTTGTACTATTAAAAAGAAAAAGCACAGAATGCCATATAATTTTACCAACTGATACAGGAGTTCCCCCCAAAAATAATCTGTGATTTATAAGGATATCTCTTCTAGCATTACTAGTATTAAGAATAACTGGACATAACATGTGTCCCCAAACTAAATACTAAATACTAAATACCATGACAAACATTTAACATATGATATCATATAATCATTGAAAATAATCTTGGGGAAGAATACTTTTCTTTTTGGCAGTGCTGAAGATCAAATTCGGGGCTTTGCTCATGCTAAACAAATGCTCTACCATTGAACTAAGTTCTCAGTCCTTCGAAGAATGTTGCTGTAGGGGGACCGGGGAGATGGCTCACTGGAATAAGCGCTTCCCTGGCAAGTGCAAGGGCCTGAGTTCAATACCCGGTTCTGCAAAAAAACCAAAAAAGAATGTTGCTGTAATTTAGGGTTTACAGAAGAAACAATGCAATACAGGACACATGATTTACAGAATAATTTTATGATAGTCACCCAAAGGGTCATATGCAAAAAGAGTACAGAAAGCTGGGCATGGTGGCACACACCTGTAATCCCAGCACTTGGGAGGCTGAGGCAGGATGACTGTTGTGATTATGAGTTCGAGATCAGCCTGGGCTACAAAGTGAGCTGAAGGCCAGCCTGAACTGCATAGCACTACCCTGTCTAAAAAAAAAAAAAAAAAAAAAAGTTTGCAGGAAATCTGCCCACACACTAAAGACCAAAGAATCCAGCTGAGGGCATCGATCCAAGGGTAACGTCCTGCATGAGTCCAGCTGAAGACCTAGAGCTCATAACAGTGCCCCCATGGGTCCCACTGGAGGCCCAGAACCCATGACAATGTCTCATGCAGACCTGCTTTACAAATCTGCACTGGGAAGGCCAAAAAGTCAGTGGTGGAAGCTACAAAATCTATGCCAGCGGGGTGAAGGATCTGTGCTAGCAGGCTAAGAGATCTGAGCAGGAGCCGGGAAGTGACTCTCGAAGTAAGCACCAGAGCTCCCCCAAAAGTCACCACAGCCATCCTCAGCCACAGTGAGGTCCCAAGCTCCTTCGATGGTAACAGCCAAGTTCCCATCAGGAAAGCCAATGTGACGAGCTTCTCCAAGAGGCTGTGCTGTACACCATCTTCCTCTCCGGAGCCAGGAAGTGATGCTCCAAGTGAGGACCAGAGCTCCCCCAAAGTGAACCCCAGCCGTTCTCAGCAACAACACGGTCACGAGATGCTTCAAGGGTGAGAGAGGCTAGGTTCATTAGGAGAGCCAGCGTGAAAAGGCCCCCCAGGAGAAGCAACAGTCCACTAATAGCTGCTCTCCTTTTCCAATGCTGCCTCTCAGGCTGCCAGCAACAGCCCTCAGCTGGGCCTCCCACACGCAGCACCACACTGACTCAGTCTAGCTGGGTGCTTCAAGTTGGCCACCTGTTGGCAATCTGCCACAGAGATGTCATGACCTCAGAAAGTCTTCATATTATATCTCTAAAATAAGATATCTAAACCATATATAACAGGGACTGTTAGAAGCTCTCTGTTAGGGGCAGGGGTGGGAGTGAGTAGAGAGGCACTTCATTTTTATAGCAGTCTGTAATATTCTGTCTTATTTTGTACAGGGCTTATGTGTATGACTAAATGTTATATAATTAAATAACATAAAACTTGAAGTCCTGGGACAGGCCCAGTGTGGGACCACGTGCAGGAATCTTTAGCAGAGAGGCCTGGGTGTGGGAGCCTGAGGCGGAACTCCCTGCAGAGAGGCTGGGGTGAGACCCAGCGAGCTAAACCAGGAGCAGAACACCTAGCCAATGGGGCACAGTGGGTTCACTTCCATGGGCCACAGCAGGAAGAAGCTGAGCACAGCAGCCAGACCCAGGCCAGGCCCAGCAAGATGAGCTTGAGGTTGGTAGATCTGGACCTGATAAGCTAAGGCATGCTGCTAGACCCAGATCTATGTGAGCATGTGAGCATCAGAGAGAGAGAGAGAGAGAGAGAGAGAGAGAGAGAGAGAGAGAGCTATACATTCGTATTGTTCGCTTTTATGGTCTAAACCCATTAGTTAGAAAAGTTTATCAATTGCTAAATCTCACTACCCATTATTAGCATTGCTATTTGTAGTACTGCAAATAGAAAACTATATTTGCCTTAATCACATGATCTCTCTTGGGTAATAATATTGGAGAGTTCTTGAGTAATAACTGCATCAAAGCTTACACCAAGGTCAGAGGACAGTGCCAAATAGAAACCAATACCTCACTCTCAATCAATAGAGAGTGCAAAGCATTGGGACACACACAAAACAGGAATCTCTGACACCAAAGAGATACCTAAAGAACAGACTCTGTACAGAGCGGCCCTGGTCACGGTGATATAGCTAACTACTATCAAACTTTCACACACACAAAAATCACAGAAATCAAAATAAAGAGTTCTCACTGAAATAAGAAATGACAAACAGAAGGAGTGAAATATATTCTCAGACTCTGAGCCCATCCAGAACAAATGCAGGGGACACTAGCATAGAAGAAATTGGAAGTCACACACCTAAAACCTCTGAAGGAATAGCATCTGACGTAAAGAAAGAACTGCAGAAAGGTACAGAGGAAATCAGATCAGAAATAATCTCCCAAGTAAAAAAGAAAATGATAACTATAATGAAAGAATTAGTAAGTGTTTTTAAAGAAGACACTAATAAAAAAATAAAGGAGAATAGAAAAATGATGGAAACTTTGAATGAGCAATATAGAAAAGAAATAGAAAACATGAAGCCGATTCAAGCAGATTCAGGAGATTAAAAACTCGATTAAAAGTTGGCAAAACCCACCAAATAGGGCAAACAATTAAACACAGGAGAAAAAAGAGGTATACAACAGTGGTCTTTCACTTATTCTTTTGCATACAGCAGCAAAATATTTCCATCAGCATACTCTATAAATGGACTTCTCATGTGCCCTGCGGGTCATGATTCTGTCCAGGTCTACAAGGTGGATATCGAGGAAATAGCAGTAGCTCAGTCCCACAAGTGACACCTGGCCACCAGTGAGCGTCATGGACACTGTCCACGTTTACCACATACTAGAACTTTGTGCGATATCCTATCCCCAAACTGTCAGAAGTGCTGGTCACGTAGATGCCATTCTAGTATTTTTGTTATGTTTTATTCTTAGTAATTCTTTACTATCATGAAAACTTTTTCTTAGTTGATTTTTTTTTACATATTAACCTAATCAAATACTGTGTGAGTACTCTGAATTGGTTACAGATTCGTACATATTCATACATGCATACATTCTGGCCTCTTCATTGTACTCACAATTTAATTTTAATTTTTGAATATTATTTTGAAATATTTATTTAATTTTGAATTAATTAATATTTAATTATCTGTCTGAATATTGTTTAATTTTAATTTTTGTTTTATTATTTATACTGTTTCCTTGACTTACAATCTACTTATAAGACATGATATATTTTTTCTTAGTATTAGAAACTTTAAAAAGTGTATTTTTATTTTCTATTGACTTTATATTAGTTTTTCCTTGTCTTTTACACACACACACACACACACACACACACACACACACACACGAAAAAATATGTATATAACCTGACATAAGATACTGTTTTGTGGAAATCTTCAATGGCCTTTTAAATAGGTTTGTCTAATATAATTATATTTTACATAGTCCTGCATAACTACCATGTAGAGAGTTCTTTATTCTTTATCCAGGACCATACAGCAACTTCTCTTGCCTCCTGGATTATGGTCTTTGTTGTTTTCTATTGGTATATCTGGGGGTAGTAGAATATTTCAAGTTTGTATAACTGGAAAATATTCTACTTTAGTTTTCAAAGGTATGTTTGCGAAGTGTAAAATTAAATGAGGACAGATCTTTCTTTTCCAGTTCTTTGAATAAATAATTCTAGTTTCTTACCCACTTGCTCTTTTTTTCTAATGTTAAATAAGATGCTACTTAACTTTGTTCTTCCATAGCTAATATTTTTTCTTGTATATGTTTTAATGATTTTTGTCTTTACAATTAGTTTTGGACAATTTCATTTTTGTGCATCTTCATATGATTTTATTAATATTTCTTGCGCAAAAGGTTCATTTTTCTTAGAAATGTGGTGCTATACTTTTAACTAAATTCAGAAATTTTAAATCTTTAAGTATTTATTGCCCACCTCCTTCTACTTTGAAAATTCTAATTATATGAATATATTTCTTGATTTTGGCACCAAGTGAACTATTATATGACTGATCTATAAACTCTATAAACTCTTCTTCTTTTTTATTTTAGACAATTTTTATTGTTATATTCATCTAAGTTTGTATATAATTTTTGTACAATGTACAATGTATTAGTAATCTCACGATACGTATTCATTTCAGAAATATTTTTCTCAAATTCACTCTGTCTACAACTTTTGTCTTTCACATTTCAATATTTGTCTGCAATTTTTAATTTGCTTTATAATTATTATTGATTCTCAATAAAGTTAATAAGGAGAAAAATAAAATAAAATAAATAAATGAAAGTTAACAAAATTGTCTGAAAGTGAAGAGACTTTCAGACCTTGAAGACACTGTTATACCTAGTGAAAAGGTAAGGAAAGATCTCTTAAAAGCAACTGGAATCCAGGAAATGATAACTCAACAGCTCCAAGACAATGCAAAGATGAACAACATAGGACTAATAGGCATCAATGAGAAACAAGGGATCAACACAAATGATATAAAAAGAATATGGGCAGGAGTAATAGGAGAAAACTTTCCGAATTTGGGGAAACAGTCTGGCATTCAGGCAATTGAAGCTTATAGAACTCCAAATAACATCAACCCAATTAAAATCATGCTAGGCATATAATAATGAAGATCCCAGAAATTCAGCATAAGAACAGCATACTAAAAACCACTAGAGAAAAGAAACAGATCACATTTAAAGGAAAACTCATCAGAATAATGGCAGATTTCTCCTCAAAAACCATCAAGTCAAGAAAAGGATGGAACAATGTACTTCAAGTCTTTCAAGAAAACAAATTCTAACCCAGACTGATGTACCCTGCAAAACTCTCAAGTTTAATGGAGAAGTAAAATACTTCCATGACAAAGAACAACTAAAGAAATTCATGATGACCAAGCCAACCCTACACAGACTGATAAAAGATATTCTAGAGAGGGATCAAAATAACCACAACTCCATGGATGAGAACAGAAAGAACTCACAAAATAGAGCAATCAGTTAAACACAGGAGAAAAATAGGTAACCAACAGCAGGAAAATAACATGTCAAACATATCAATACATCTCAATCAAAACCATCAATGTAAATACACTCAATTCACCATTTAAAAGAAATAGACTGGCAGAGTGGATTAGGAAACAAAATCCAACAATATGCTATGTACAAGAAACACATTTAACTCATAAAGAAATTCATAGGGTGAAAGTCAAAGCATGGAAAACAGTACTACATGTTGCGGGACCTCAGAAAAAAGCAGGGATAGCAATCCTGTTCATAAACAATCTGAACTTCAAACCAAGAATGATCCAACAAAATAAAGAAGATCGGGCCGGGGAGATGGCTCAGTGGAATAAGAGCTTCCCTGGCAAGCACAAGGGCCTGAGTGCAATCCCTGGTTCCACCAAAAAATAAAATAGTAAAAAAAAATAAAGAAGGTTACTACATACTAGTTAGGGGAAAAATACAAGAGAAATAGATAACAGTCATAAATATGTATGCACCAAATATGGGAGCACCTAACTATATAAGACAAATCTTAATGGGAATGAAAAATCTATTTTCCAATACTACAATATTAACAGGAGAACTTAACACTCCCTTATCTCAAAAAGATAGGTCAAACAGACAAAAAATTAACAAAGATGTAGTAGAACTGAGCCAGATCTTTGAAAAAATGGACTTAGTGGACATATACAGAGTGTTCCACCCTCCCATATCTGAATATATATTCTTTTCAGCTGCACATGGGATGTCTTCTAAAATAGACCACATACTAGTCCATAGATAATGCTTAAGTATGTGCAACAAAACAGAAATTATCCCATGCATATTATCTGATGACAGTGAAAGAAATTGAAAATAAATGACAAAAGAAACCACAAAAACCCCATAAACACGTGGAAATTAAATAGCACCCTCCTCAGCAACAAATGGGTTACAGATGAAAGTAAATATCTACAATCCAATGAAAATTCAAGCACAACTTATTGGAATTTGTGGAATGCAATGAAAGCAGTTCTTAGAGGGAAATTTATAGCTGTGAACTCACACATTAGGAAAACAGAATGAGAACAATAAATACCCTAATGCTCCACCTCAAGCATCTAGAAAAAGAAGAGCAAACCAAGCTCAAACCCCAAAGACAAGAGGAAATCATAAAGATTAGAGCAGAAATTAATGCAATTGAGACAAAGAAAACAATACAAAGAATCAACAGATCAAAAACCTGGTTATTTGAAAGATTTAAACTGATAAACCTTTAGCTAACCTCATCAAAAAGGAAAACAAAAACTCCTCAAAATCAAGCAATAAGGAATGAAAAGGGCAAAATTACTATAGACCCTGTGGAAATTCAGAAGATCATCAATAACTACTTTAAAAAATCTTTACTCTCACAGAATGGAAAACACAGAAGAAATGGACAGCTTCCTAGATAGGTACAAATTACCAAAACATCATCAAGAAGATATAAAAACTCTGAAAAACCCACTATCAGCTAATGAAATTGAAAATGTAATTAAAAGCTTGCTGACAAAGAAAAGCCCAGGTCCCGATGGATTCACAGCTGAATTCTACAAGAAATTTATTGAAGGTATAATCCCAATACTCCTGAAACTCTTCAATGAATTGAAAAGGAAGGAATAGTCCCAAAATCATTCCTGGAGGAATGATTAAACTTCCTATGATAACTTTTCATTAACTTAATATGATACTTAAACCAGAGATTTAATGACAGTATTCCTAAAATTTATTTGGCACGACAAAAACCTAGAATAACAAAGGCAATCTTGGGCAGCAAAAGCAAGGCAGGAGGCATTGCAATCCCTGACTTGAAATGATACTACAAAGATACTGTGATAAAATCAGCATGGTACTGGCAAAAAAAACAAAAACAAAAACCCTGAGGATCAATGGAATTGATTAGAAGTTGTAGATATAGCTACAAACACACTCAAACATCTTATCTTTGACAAAGGGGCCATACATGTTTACTGGAAGAAAGCCTCTTTAACAAATGGTGCTGGAAAAACTGGGCTTTCTACATGCCGACAACTAAAACTAGACCCAGGTCCACTAACATGCACTAAAGTAAAGTCAAAATGGATTAAAGACCTAAATATTAAAAGAGAAACATTGAATCTCCTGGAAGAGAAAGCAGGTCGAAATCTTGAAGATACAGGGGTAGGTAAACATGTCATGAACAAAAATCAAACTGCACAGGAAATACTTCAAAGAATCAACAACTGGAACCTCCTCTTATTGAGAAGTTTCTGCACATCAAAAGAAATTATCAGCAGTGAAAAGTCAACCCACAAATTTGAAAAAATTCTTAACCAGTAATCACTCAAAGGTCTTCTATCTAGAATACATAAAGAACTAAAAAAAAAATAATAATAATACTGCCCCAAAATTTAAAGACCCAATCCAAAAATTGGCATTTGAGGTGAATACACACTTCTCAGAGGAAGAAATACAAAAGGCAAATAAATGCCTGAAAAAATGCTCCACATCACTGGCCATTTGAGAAATGCAAATCAAAACAACATTGAGATACCCAGGTCCTGATGGATTCACCCCAGAAAGAATGGCTGTCATAAAGCAATCAACTAACAACAAATACTGGAGAGGCCGTGAGGAAAAAGGCACCCTTCTCCACCGCTGGTGAGAATGTAGACTGGTGGTGCAACCGTTATGGAAATCAGTGTGGAGACTCCTTAAAAAACCAGGACTGGAAATCCCTTTCAAGGCAGCTATCCCCCTACTGGGAATTTTCCTGGAGGATCTGAAAACATCATATCATAGTGATATATGCGCACCTACATTTATAGCAGCACAATTTGTGATAGCCAAATCGTGGAAAGAACCAAGATGCCCATCACCTGAAGATTGGATGAAAAAGATGTGGTATTTTTATACAATGGAGTATCACTCAGCTATAAAGAATGATACACTTGAAGCATTTATATTGAAGTGGATGCCACTTGAAGATGTACTCAAAAGTGAAATAAACTAGACCCATATGTGTAAATATCATACAGTCTCCCTAGTGTTAGACCCCAAAAGAACAAATAAAACCTGAAAAACATAACAGATACAGTTAAATGGAAAGAAATGGATATTAAATATTAAACAACAAAGAGGAGAGAAAGGAGAGAAGATAGGAAAAGTGCAGGGGAAAAATCATGCAAGTATATATACAGAATGGCTGAGGTGATTGTACTAATAATTTCCATCACTTTTTGAAAATAGCAGTTATTGAATAGAATTTTCACCTTGACTAACTCCGTATGCTAATATCTGTGAGCTAAACAACTACAATGAGGACAGCAATGTGTAATACAAAAACCAGGCTTGAACACCTGTCATCATAGTCTTCTAAATGTATACTGTTTCTAATGTCATATCAATTACTATACTCTCTTTAAAAAAATTTTTAGAAAAACATAGTTAAAAAAAGAAAGAGAAGAACAAAAATTTAAGATTTCTTGAAAGCAAGTGGTAATATTCAGCCATATGTCTAATCTTGTATAACTATATTGTTAATCTGAGCAACAGATTTGAAGATAAAAATAGACAATATATCAATCATTGTTAAGCAGCTATTCTTGTCTTGAAAATTGGTAACATATGTTTTGTTGTATGCTACCCTGTTTCTGTCTTTTTTATTTTCTTGCTTTTGTTTTTACTCTTCAAAATAAAATAAAATAATTAAAAAGCTTGAAGTCCTATAAAAAACATTTATAAAGTTTACATGGTTTTTATTAACATATATTATAAGTAAGTAAATCACAGCAAAGACAACAAAACACAGAATAAGCCACAGAATAATATACAGAATAATTCCAATGATGCAAAACATGCACTATATATATTCAAATAGAAAAAATTTATGAAGAAATTTTATAATCAATTTTTTGAGGTCATATAATTAGAGGTGAATTTTTTTTCTATTTCCCATATTTTTTTTTGCAAAGAGAGTACACTCTATTAAGAGTAAAAAAGCTTGAAAGATTAAAATTTATTTTTGCTGGCTTTTTCTGATAACATGGTCAAGACTCCAGAAATCTCTTGAGTGCCTGAGTTAGACCAGAGAAATGAAGATCTGTCCACTGCGGTCTGCTCCGTGAACTGTCTTGTGAAAGCTGCCACGCCCCAGGTCACCTCTGAGGACAGTCTCTGGTTCCAAGCAGCCCAGGAACCTTCGCAGTGGACACGTATCCCAGCTCAGCATCGTAGTTCTTCAGGACGGAAGCTCTCTCCTGCTCGCCATCTCTTCTGCCTCCTCCCCTATCCTCTCACCTCTCCCTGCCTGGGTGCCTGAAGGCCACCCCCCGCCCCCGCCCAGGTTCCAGAAGGGCACCATTAGCCCTGTATCTTTCTTTAGGACTCAGAACAGCTAGGCAAAGAGGATGCCCAGATCGTACACGTACTCCCAAGTGTGGCCTAGCAGCAGCGCCGTGGGCAAAGCGCCTTCTCCTCGTGCCACCTCTGGCATTACCCCTGCCCCGCTCCAGTATTTGGTTCCGTGCAAAGTCAGTGAGGCTGCAATAGCGCTAATAGAAGGCTCTGGCTAGGGAGCTCAATTCATTGAAACATAAGCCAGTTTTTGTTTTAACCAGTGGCTTTCCCTTTCCCTAAGGGGTTAAAGCTTCTCCACAGTACTTTGAGCAGATTCCTGGCTATTCCTGTGTTCTGAGTCACACTGGAGCAGTTCCATTTGAATATTTGAAATCCAGTGTAATTGATACTAAAATTTAATGCTAGACATTATTTTAAATGTGTTTCCCTTTGATCATATGCTAAACCTACCAGTGACCTTTGGATGTAGGGTCTCCTTTCTCTCCTCAAATCTTTGGCTCCTCTTAGTTCTGCCTAAAATCCCAGAGGTTTCAGTCTTGATCACACATTGGAATTATCTGGGAACTTAAAAATTACCAGTACCTGGGTCCACCTTACACAACCTGATTGAATTGTTCTCAAAAGTCCCGGGTACTCCTCCGATCGTTCTAACATGAAGCCAAGGCAAGAACCATTACTTTAAATCCTCACAATAAGGGCTGGGGAGATAGCTTGACAGTCTAAGCACCTACTTGGCAAGCGCAAGGACCTGAGTTCAATCCTTAGTATCACATGCTGTGTCAGCCCTGGAACCAGGCATGGCGGTGCATGCCTGTAATCCCAGCACTGAGGAAGTTGAGACAGGAGGATCACTATAAGTCTGAGCTGTGTAGCAAGACTCTGTACTAACAAATACATTTAAATCCTCA
>NW_004524704.1:1789819-1799096 GCF_000260255.1 Octodon degus
TTAAGAACTTCATTTTTAATTTGTAATAAAAGTTTACAACTTGATTTTTTCAAAAAAGTCAACAAACTGCAAGCACCTGTTAATAAAGGTCTTAAATAATAAAAATAAATAAAAAATAAAAAATCCTCATATACAGCAATTAACCACTAGGAAGAATGTATGCAATGTGTTAATGATTGAAACTGTCCTACCAATTTGATTTGAAACTGTCTCATTGCTATAAATAAATAAATAAACAAATAAATAAATATAAAATCCTCACAATAGAGACAATATGGACAAGAGCTATGCTGCCAAAGAGCTGTTTGTTCCCATTGTGGGGTGGACCTGGGCCGATTCCCTTTGGTCCTTTCTAAACCTGCTGGACTCTGCTGGTTCGAAGGTCCATGTAAGTATATTGGTTTCCTTGGAAGGAGGCTGTCGGTGTCCCAGCCCTGAAGGCCGTGCTGGGCCCCACCTCCCGGAGCATGGACATCCAGTTGCTCCTGCTCTTACTACAGCCCTCTTACCCATGAGCCACCTGGCACGCTGTTAGCGCCACAGGGAACTGGAATGATATGGGAGTGCCCCTAGTTCTTCCCAAAGCCAACAAGAAGAGCAACAATAAACAGCACACCACTTATGCAGTGCCTACTCTGTGCCAGGAACTTATCCACTGCTTTCCGTATGTTTCCTTATTTAATGTCACACAAGCTTGCCAAAAGCCACCTTTTCCCATCTTAGAAATGAAGAAGCCAAAAATCAGTTCTACCAAAGTCTATTCCTTTTTTAAATTTTTCCCGGTATTGGGGGGTCAAACCCAAGGTTGTTCTACCACTGACCTATTTCCTCTGTCCTTCTTATTTTAAATTTTGAGACAGGAGCTTGCTAAGTTGCCCAGGCTGGTTTCAAACTTGATGTCTTCCTGCTTCAGCCTCTGTGGTAGCTGGCTCATCAGTTCCCATTAGGATGTTAACCCCCAAGTACATCACCTCCCATGGAAGAAAATTACTCCAACCCCTCCCCACCCCCATAGGCAGTGCTTAGGGTCAGTGAAACATTTTGGATCTACTTCCTACCAGAAATAGCCAGTTTAGGTCTTAGCCCAGTTCTGCCCACTCACCTAGTGTTTCAACTTTCTAGCCTCAGGATCCACTAATCATTTACAGCCCGATGATGGATATTTGAACCGGGGTCAAGGCAAGCATCCCCAGTTACACAACAAAAATGTACAAAGACTTCGTTTCATCAGTTGTGTGTTGTGTGTACGAGAGTGTGCTCCAGAAAGTCTGTGTGAAGCTCGCAGCTATGGGAGTCCGTAGCCCAGGGTGGCTCGGCAGGATGAGGGTGCTCGTGGCAGTGCTGCTGTCCCTGATAGCGCTGCAGCATTCCTGGGCCCTGAGTCCCACCGACTGCAAGGGTGCGGAGCCTGTGGCTGAGCGAGCGCTACAGGTGATCAATGGAGACCGGTGGAATGGCTATCTTTTCCACTTGCTGCGGGTCGCTGATGCCCACTTGGATAGAACGGTGAGAAATTGCCCATGGTGGAGCTCCTGGGAGTCCATGTCAGGGTGGATGGGACACTAGCCCTTAAGCCTGTGCTTTGGCACAACCAATGGCTTTGATCAGGGCTTTCTGGTTAATTTCTTCAGCTGCCCTAAGATTGCTAGTGTCTGCTACTGGTATGTCCTTAGCTATGAGCCCAGTTGAATGCTAAGCGCTTAGAAAAACTAAAAGCTGGGTTTCTTGGTCAGCACAGGTCTGTGGTGCTGGCACTTTGTGGGAACATCACTTGAGCCCAGGAATTCAAGAACAATCTGGGGGTGGAGAGAGGAGAGAGAGAGAGAGAGAGAGAGAGAGAGAGAGAGAGAGAGAGACAGAGACAGAGACAGAGAGACAGACAGAGAGAGAGAGAAACAGAGACAGAGAGACAGAGACAGAGACGGAGAGACAGAGACAGAGAGACAGAGACAGAGACGGAGAGACAGAGACAGAGACAGAGAATTAACTATCCATCTTGTTCTCACGAATATAATAATCTACTGATGTACAGAGACAAAGAATGTAAGAGAGGATATAGTCAGTGACCGAGTGTGCGGAATAGATATTGGGGCAATTTAATGAAAGATCTGTTAAGGTCGAATGGGAGAAGGCTGCAGTTGGGCTGCTAAGAATGGACAGATTTGAATAGGAAGAGGATATACGGAAAGGCTTTTCCCAGAAAATTTCAGGCATTAGTTCTACGTGCATAGAGATCCTGGGGTTGGGGGGGTACTAGGAAGTAGCTAAATATGTGGGGGAGGGGTCCAGAGGCATAGTGTGGGCTCTGGAAAGACCAGAGATCAGTGTGAAGCTGGAAGAGAAGCTGGCAAGCCCGGAAAGCTTGCTGTCTTTACTTAGATTACAGTTATTTGGAGTGGACATGATGGGCTACTAAGGCTGTGGAGGAGTAGTGGAGGCCAGCCCGTGGGCTGCTGCACAGGGCAGGCAGGGCAACTCACCCTTTGGAAAGCACTGGAGAGGAAGGCGCTGCAGAACACAGAGACTAGGATTAGGGAGGCTTAGGTTAGATGAGCAACTTCACTATCATATGTCTTGTTCCAGGCCCTTGGCCGCACACGCGTGACAGAATGAGTGGTCATTGCGCTATCTCCGAGTGGCAGCATGGAGAGTGGGGCAGGAGAGGGGCACAGGTGCCTAGGGACGTGGTGGCAGGTGGCAGGGAAATGCATTAGGAAGCTGTCTGCAGTATTCAGGAATGAGGAGTTGAGGCCCAGACTCAGATAATGCAAATGAAAGCCCTGAGAATGAGGAGCCAAGAATCTACATGAAAACATTTTTGTTGGGGATATAGCTCGGCAGCACGAGCACCGGCCTGGAAAGTGCAAGGTCATGTGTTTGATTCCTAGTAGGAGAAAGAAAACCGTAAGAACATTTTTTAAAAAGGTTGTCCACAGCCTGGTTTCTGGATAGCCAGAGCAAAGACCAGAAAGAAACCCAGATTGATTTACATGTTTAAAGCCAGAACCAGCCGGGGATGGTGGCCCACACCTGTAATCCCAGCACTCTGGAGGCTGAGGCAGGAAAGTTGCTGTGGGTTTAAAGCCAGGCTGGGCTACAAAGTAAGTTCTAGGCCAGTCTGAACTGCACAGTAAAACTGTCTCAAAAAGACAAAAAGAAAAGGAAAAGAAGCCAGAACCCAAGATGCTAACTAATGGCCACTGACAGGGAAGTTGAAAGAGGTTTGTAAGAGAAAAGAGTGCATTTGGCTTTGAGTGAGTCAAAATCAAGGGAGGAAATCTAAATTTACAAGTATGGGCTAGGGATGTAGCTCAGTGGCACAGTGCCTGCCTAGCAAGTGTGAGGTTGTGCGTTCGATTCCTGATACAAAAAAAAAAAAAAAAAAAAAAAAAAACTAAATTTACAAGTACAGCTGGGTGAGAGGACACAACTACAAAAACAGATTAGCAGTGGTGATGTGTGGCCTCCTCTTATTATTCTGGGCTTGTACCTCCAACACCTCCATGCAGACAAACCCTGCATGGAGGGACAGCCCTTTTAAAACCTGTGGGCAGAAGAAACATCATGAGTGTTAAAAAAGACAGTTGAAAATAACTATGTGAAGCTATTTATTCAAATGAATAGATCAAGTGACAAAAATACAGACCATTTGTAAAGATATAGAGAATAATAGCAAGAATTCACTATGAGAAATAAATTGACTTGATGAAAGAAAGAAAGAAAGAAAGAAAGAAAGAAAGAAAGAAAGAAAGAAAGAAAGAAAGAAAGAAAACCCTGCAGGAAACCTACGAGCTCCCTATCCTAGTCACCTGCTGTTTTCTTAACATTCTGCAGGGACCCACAGCTGTGTACTATTTAGTCCTGGATGTGCAGGAATCCGACTGCTGGGTGCTGTCTGGGCAACACCTGGATGACTGTGAAGTTGCTTCTAGACGCCCATCTGAGATCGTAAGTCACGCAGGCCCCACCTCCCGCCCCTTAGCGCCTGTGCCTTCCACTCCACTGCTTGCCCTGGGAGCCACAAGCTGGCGCAGGCCCAGAGAGAGTCATTGGCCTATTCACCTAGCGCCCCCGGGCTCCACTCTCCTCAGTGAGAGCAGGCGCATGGAGAAGATGAATTGTGAGGTCACTTCCAGCCCCACGACCTACGAGGCTACGGACCCAGGGAAGGCTGATCCATCAGCAGGAATGGCCCGAAGGACTTGTCGTAGTGAGGAGCAGGATCGTGCTGGCCAAGTTGGTTGTGAGAACCAGACACCGGTTCTCTGCCACAGGGGCCGGGTGCAAGGTTAGAGACTGCAGTAGAACGATATTGAATTGCACCTAAAATGGAGATCTACACACCCAGGAGTCTTAGTACTGTCTCCCTTGAAAATGTTTAGGGTATAGTCATGATCACAACCCACTGACAGTTTCTCCCTCAGTCTCATGAGACGCTTTTGGTGTCAGTAGTGCGCAGCACCCAGAAGCAGACAAGGGAAGTGCGGGTGGGAGGGAGGGCTTAGGGAAGGAAGCCCCACATAGGCTCTCCATGGGTGGAGGAATGTGCGGGTTCCCTTCTGCCAACCTCATCCACAAAGGAAGCCACCGTGCCGAGACTCAAACCCTCTCTTTTACAGGTGATTGGACAATGTAAGGTAATAGCCACGAAATATTCAAATGAATCTTGGGGTCTTAGAGTGAATGACTACAACTGCACCGTCAGTTCAGGTATGCTGTTGCTGATTAATTCCAGATTATGATAAAACTCAGCCTTGATTCCGATGGTGATCTTCACGTAACACCATGACATGCATCAGGAGGGGGCCTTGTCCTCATGGTGTCCACTACAGTCACTTGCCTGAGAATATAAAGAAGATTAAGCTTCCCCTGTTACTGGGTCAGCTCTCTTTAAAGAAATTCTGTGTATAAAGAGGGAAATTCACAGGAAGTAGTGTAATCTCACTGGAGGGATAGGCTCTGGGTTGCAACTTGCGTTTGAATCTCAACGTTATTACCATTTACTAGTGCTGTGGTCTTGGGAGTGAGTTTCTTAACTTCCTTCAGCTTTTCTCTTTTGTCAATTAATAATAGCAATAGTAATAAAAGGGCCAGCCAAATAGCCCAGCGGATTAAAGCACCTGCAAGCAGGCACAGGGACCAGGGCTTCTATCCTTGGGGTGCTTGCAGGCCCCGCCCCCAGGGCACCCTGAGACGACGATTGAGACTGGGCGTGGTGGCACACATCTGTAATCCCAGCTCTTGGGAGGCTGTAAACAGGAGAATCACTACAAGTCTAATCTAGTGGTAAGACCCTGAACACCCTGTAGACCCTTCCCTAAAATACGGAAAAAAAATAAGTAATAGTAATAATACAATTAAAATAGCTCTTAGGATTTTTGTTAGAGCTAAATAAGATAGCCTATGCAGCGTACTAAGCAAAGTAGTTAACACTTAATAAATATTGGCTTCAACATTTAAATGTTGTATAATATCCACAGTGTATGAGGAAGTTATTTGTGTTATCTAGCCTCACACATAGCTGTGAAGGAAAGATCTGGATCCTTTCTATTTTAGAGATAAAGTAACAGACGCTAGAAGAGGTTTGAGGATGTAGCCTTGGGAGCAGAGCCATGTGCAATGAAGACTCGAGTTTTTCCCACCAGTGTTGACTCTAAAGTCCATGCTCTTCTTGTTTACTTTTACATAAAGCATTACCACAGAATCTCTTTTATTATGTTTGTTTGTTTGTTGGATTCGGGGTCTCACTATGCAGTTCAGACTCTTAGTGATCCTCTTGTCTCAGCCTCCCCATTGCTGGGATCACAGGTGTGTGCCACCACATCTGGTTTGGGGGCTGCCATGAGGCTGGCTCAGCATGTGGTACCAGGGATGGAACCTGGGTCCTTACACTTCCCAGACAGGTGCTTAGACTGCTGAGCCATCTCCCCAGCCCCAGAATCCCATTTGCCATTTTAAAATGGCAAATCACAGTACGATTCAGTATAGTCAAAAGCCAAGTAATCTCTATAGATCACTTTCATGAAAGGTTTATTTAATTTTTTTCCTCTCTGGGTGAAACTTTATGTTCAGGGTTCTCTCTCTCTTCCTGGTATAAAGTAAAATAAAGAGTTCTTTTGCACAGTAGCACCAGAGCCAGATGTGAGTGTGCGTTCCTATAATCCCGGCATTAAGGAGGATAGGGCAGAAGCATCTCAAGTTCCAGGCCAACCAAAAGCTAACAAGGAGATCCTATTTCCTAAAAAACCTAAGATAAATAAAGAGAACATCAATACTTCATGTTTTTTGGTGGGATTATGAATAGGGGTCTCCACATAGACATCAGTAGTATCCAAAGGAAAGATCAGAAGTTCTTAAATCCCTCGGCTTCTCCCGCCCTCAATTTGCCCATCTGTTGGGGAAGCCTTTGCTGGTGTGCACTGTTGGGTTCTGACGCTAACACTGCTGTCCCTGACCCCATAACCAAGACCCTGGCATCTCTTCTCTAGTCTCGGCGGCCCTGAGCAATACCAAAGACAGTTCTGTCCTCTTGGATTTCTTCGCGGACACTGAGCTCTACAGGAAACCAGCTGACAAAGCCCTCGACAAGCTCAAAGGCGAGGACAGCGCTTTCGCTTCTTTCAGAGTGGACCACGTAGAACGAGTCGCAAGGGCGGTAAGTCTCCATCAGCGTCCTCTAGAGCCCGAATCCTGGACCGCTGCTGGCTAGCACGGGCCAAGCGAGAGACACGCCCTTGCATCTGCCTTAGTCAACCCGCTGCCTAGTCGCGGCAGCCTTTGCAGCTGTTATGAGAGACGGACGACAGGCCCCACAGAACTGATCTTGCAGGCTTTTTTTTTTTTTAGGGGAGAGGAGGAATGGCTAGCTAGCCAAAAAGAGAAAAAAACCAAAAAGACTGAAGATCTTTTGGGCCGGCGAGATAGCTCCGCGGACTAAGCACCTGCTTTGGAAAGCGCAGGGACCAGGGTTCCACCCCCGGTCCCGTATGTCTGCGCTGCTGCACCCCTCTCCCTGCTCCTGCAGGCACTGAGACAGCTACGGAGACCTGGCATAGTGGCGCATGCCTGTAATCCTAGCGCCAGGGAGGCTGAGAACAGGAGGATCGTTATGAGTCCAAGCTGTGTAGTGAGACCCTGTAACAAATACATAAAAAGAAAAAATGAAGAGGGAAAGATAAGAATATATTAGGGCTATAGGAATTATAAATCATGCAAATTTAGCTAGACATGCCTGTGATCCCAGCAGTCCAGTGGCTGATCACCGTGAGTTTAAGATTAGCTTGGGCTACATATTAAGTAAGAATAAGGACAGGAAAAAAAGGAGGCTCAGAGAAGCAACCTTCCCGCACCCAGCGTGGCTCGGGAGTTAGACGACCGTCGACCTTGTCGTCCCAGGCCTCCAGGAGCTCACACCCGGGTGGAGTGACCATGGACCAGATGCCCGATGTTTGCCTGCATTTTGAAAATGCAAAATTAAATCAAGGATGGTAGAGGGGAGCAGGGGAACAGACTCAGTGCAGCTCCCAGAAAGGACGTTTCAGACACATGTGTGCTGGGGAGTGACAAAACAAGCTCCTGAGGGGGAGTCAGGTCACAGGACGATGGTGCACAATACGCCACTTATGGTCAGAGTTAAATATTGCACACAGGCAAGGTAAGTAGGAAGCCGCTAGAGGAAGAGACGTCCCGCACAGGAGGGCTGCCGGCACAACGACCTTTGTGTGCTGTGCTTGATTCTGTCTGTAGAATGAACTTTTTCCGTGAAATGATATTTTTTGCATTACTTACGGGATGCTTTTTCTCTTCTTCCTCTTGTGTGTGCGCACATGCGCGCGCCACTAGTATTGAACCCATAATCGTTACGCTGAGCTACATTAGTAGCCCATTTTACATTATATTTTGAGATTGTGTCTTGCTAATTTATTAAATTGTTCAGTCTGGGTTTCGCCTCACAACCCTCGTGCCCCAGCTTCCCAGTGTGCTGGAGTTATAGACATGTGCCTCCATGCCTGGGTCGGGTGCTGCGTGTTTCTGCCGGCTCATTTGCAATACACGACCGCGTTCATCGCGGGGAGTTACGCACGATTAGGACAGGGTGGGGTTTCCGTTCTCCCCGCCCCATCCCTCCTAGTCCCCCCCCCCACCTCTTGGTCCCCTTCCCAGTTGCAAAAGACCTGTTTCCTTCTTGCCACTGTCTTTTATTTCACTCTTTAAATGTGATACATTCTTAAAAGTCAGAAGCCATGGGGCAGTAGGACTGCTGCGAGTCCAAGGCCGATCTGGGCGACATCGTGAGTTTGAGGCCAACACGAGCTGCGCAGGGAAACCCTGTGTTAAAAGCGAAAGGCACAAACCGTAAGCAAGATGGCAGATACTGGTGACTGTAATCTTCACAGTGCTTTATATTATATGGGACCGTAGGTGTCTGCTACTTTCCCCCCTCCTTTTTCTATTTCTAAAAATACATGGATCTTTTCTGTTTCAGAGAGGAGGGGAAGAAACCAGTTACCACGTGGATTTCTCCGTGAGGAACTGTTCCGCGTACCATTTCCCCAGAGGCCCTCACGTGAGTACAAGTGTCTGTGAAATTCTGAGCATCATCTGAAGCACCCTTCCTACCAACCGGCGCGCAACTAAGTGCTTCACGTACTTTCGCTTGGTGACAGTCCCACCACCAGACATATGCTTTCTAATCCTTGACTTTCAGGTAGAGAAACTGAAGTGCAGAACTGTTAAATATGATTGTAGAATGCATATGATATATATTTGAATTTAAAACTGAAATTTTTAACCCATTAGGTATTTGGTTCAGGGTCTCACTATGCAGCTTGGACTCGTAATGATCCTCCTGTTTTCAGCCTCCACTGCACTGGGATTACAGATGTGTGCCACCACACCTCCATTCAGTGTACCCAGGAGCAGGGCTGGTATGACATTTTAGTCATTAGGATAAAAGCTTTAGCTAAAACTAATAATGGCTTTAATCAAGGCCTTATACATACTAGGCGCTTTCATGCATCCCACTAAACATGGAGAAGGTAGTTGAAGTCCAACAAGGGAAAGTCTCACAGTTGTTCAAAATTGAGCTAAGATTAAAATCCTTCTCACGGCAGGGTGTGGTGGTGCTTGTCTGTAATCTCAGCATTCCAGAGGCTGAGGTAAGAGGATTATTGCAAGTTCAAGACCATTCTGGGCTACAAAGGAGCTCAAGACCAGTCTGAACTGCATAGTGAGAGTTTGACTCAAAAAGACAAAAAAAAAAAAAAAAAAAAAAAAA
>NW_004524704.1:1803681-1811513 GCF_000260255.1 Octodon degus
AAAAAAAAAAAAAAAAAAAAAAAAAACTAAATTTACAAGTACAGCTGGGTGAGAGGACACAACTACAAAAACAGATTAGCAGTGGTGATGTGTGGCCTCCTCTTATTATTCTGGGCTTGTACCTCCAACACCTCCATGCAGACAAACCCTGCATGGAGGGACAGCCCTTTTAAAACCTGTGGGCAGAAGAAACATCATGAGTGTTAAAAAAGACAGTTGAAAATAACTATGTGAAGCTATTTATTCAAATGAATAGATCAAGTGACAAAAATACAGACCATTTGTAAAGATATAGAGAATAATAGCAAGAATTCACTATGAGAAATAAATTGACTTGATGAAAGAAAGAAAGAAAGAAAGAAAGAAAGAAAGAAAGAAAGAAAGAAAGAAAGAAAGAAAGAAAACCCTGCAGGAAACCTACGAGCTCCCTATCCTAGTCACCTGCTGTTTTCTTAACATTCTGCAGGGACCCACAGCTGTGTACTATTTAGTCCTGGATGTGCAGGAATCCGACTGCTGGGTGCTGTCTGGGCAACACCTGGATGACTGTGAAGTTGCTTCTAGACGCCCATCTGAGATCGTAAGTCACGCAGGCCCCACCTCCCGCCCCTTAGCGCCTGTGCCTTCCACTCCACTGCTTGCCCTGGGAGCCACAAGCTGGCGCAGGCCCAGAGAGAGTCATTGGCCTATTCACCTAGCGCCCCCGGGCTCCACTCTCCTCAGTGAGAGCAGGCGCATGGAGAAGATGAATTGTGAGGTCACTTCCAGCCCCACGACCTACGAGGCTACGGACCCAGGGAAGGCTGATCCATCAGCAGGAATGGCCCGAAGGACTTGTCGTAGTGAGGAGCAGGATCGTGCTGGCCAAGTTGGTTGTGAGAACCAGACACCGGTTCTCTGCCACAGGGGCCGGGTGCAAGGTTAGAGACTGCAGTAGAACGATATTGAATTGCACCTAAAATGGAGATCTACACACCCAGGAGTCTTAGTACTGTCTCCCTTGAAAATGTTTAGGGTATAGTCATGATCACAACCCACTGACAGTTTCTCCCTCAGTCTCATGAGACGCTTTTGGTGTCAGTAGTGCGCAGCACCCAGAAGCAGACAAGGGAAGTGCGGGTGGGAGGGAGGGCTTAGGGAAGGAAGCCCCACATAGGCTCTCCATGGGTGGAGGAATGTGCGGGTTCCCTTCTGCCAACCTCATCCACAAAGGAAGCCACCGTGCCGAGACTCAAACCCTCTCTTTTACAGGTGATTGGACAATGTAAGGTAATAGCCACGAAATATTCAAATGAATCTTGGGGTCTTAGAGTGAATGACTACAACTGCACCGTCAGTTCAGGTATGCTGTTGCTGATTAATTCCAGATTATGATAAAACTCAGCCTTGATTCCGATGGTGATCTTCACGTAACACCATGACATGCATCAGGAGGGGGCCTTGTCCTCATGGTGTCCACTACAGTCACTTGCCTGAGAATATAAAGAAGATTAAGCTTCCCCTGTTACTGGGTCAGCTCTCTTTAAAGAAATTCTGTGTATAAAGAGGGAAATTCACAGGAAGTAGTGTAATCTCACTGGAGGGATAGGCTCTGGGTTGCAACTTGCGTTTGAATCTCAACGTTATTACCATTTACTAGTGCTGTGGTCTTGGGAGTGAGTTTCTTAACTTCCTTCAGCTTTTCTCTTTTGTCAATTAATAATAGCAATAGTAATAAAAGGGCCAGCCAAATAGCCCAGCGGATTAAAGCACCTGCAAGCAGGCACAGGGACCAGGGCTTCTATCCTTGGGGTGCTTGCAGGCCCCGCCCCCAGGGCACCCTGAGACGACGATTGAGACTGGGCGTGGTGGCACACATCTGTAATCCCAGCTCTTGGGAGGCTGTAAACAGGAGAATCACTACAAGTCTAATCTAGTGGTAAGACCCTGAACACCCTGTAGACCCTTCCCTAAAATACGGAAAAAAAATAAGTAATAGTAATAATACAATTAAAATAGCTCTTAGGATTTTTGTTAGAGCTAAATAAGATAGCCTATGCAGCGTACTAAGCAAAGTAGTTAACACTTAATAAATATTGGCTTCAACATTTAAATGTTGTATAATATCCACAGTGTATGAGGAAGTTATTTGTGTTATCTAGCCTCACACATAGCTGTGAAGGAAAGATCTGGATCCTTTCTATTTTAGAGATAAAGTAACAGACGCTAGAAGAGGTTTGAGGATGTAGCCTTGGGAGCAGAGCCATGTGCAATGAAGACTCGAGTTTTTCCCACCAGTGTTGACTCTAAAGTCCATGCTCTTCTTGTTTACTTTTACATAAAGCATTACCACAGAATCTCTTTTATTATGTTTGTTTGTTTGTTGGATTCGGGGTCTCACTATGCAGTTCAGACTCTTAGTGATCCTCTTGTCTCAGCCTCCCCATTGCTGGGATCACAGGTGTGTGCCACCACATCTGGTTTGGGGGCTGCCATGAGGCTGGCTCAGCATGTGGTACCAGGGATGGAACCTGGGTCCTTACACTTCCCAGACAGGTGCTTAGACTGCTGAGCCATCTCCCCAGCCCCAGAATCCCATTTGCCATTTTAAAATGGCAAATCACAGTACGATTCAGTATAGTCAAAAGCCAAGTAATCTCTATAGATCACTTTCATGAAAGGTTTATTTAATTTTTTTCCTCTCTGGGTGAAACTTTATGTTCAGGGTTCTCTCTCTCTTCCTGGTATAAAGTAAAATAAAGAGTTCTTTTGCACAGTAGCACCAGAGCCAGATGTGAGTGTGCGTTCCTATAATCCCGGCATTAAGGAGGATAGGGCAGAAGCATCTCAAGTTCCAGGCCAACCAAAAGCTAACAAGGAGATCCTATTTCCTAAAAAACCTAAGATAAATAAAGAGAACATCAATACTTCATGTTTTTTGGTGGGATTATGAATAGGGGTCTCCACATAGACATCAGTAGTATCCAAAGGAAAGATCAGAAGTTCTTAAATCCCTCGGCTTCTCCCGCCCTCAATTTGCCCATCTGTTGGGGAAGCCTTTGCTGGTGTGCACTGTTGGGTTCTGACGCTAACACTGCTGTCCCTGACCCCATAACCAAGACCCTGGCATCTCTTCTCTAGTCTCGGCGGCCCTGAGCAATACCAAAGACAGTTCTGTCCTCTTGGATTTCTTCGCGGACACTGAGCTCTACAGGAAACCAGCTGACAAAGCCCTCGACAAGCTCAAAGGCGAGGACAGCGCTTTCGCTTCTTTCAGAGTGGACCACGTAGAACGAGTCGCAAGGGCGGTAAGTCTCCATCAGCGTCCTCTAGAGCCCGAATCCTGGACCGCTGCTGGCTAGCACGGGCCAAGCGAGAGACACGCCCTTGCATCTGCCTTAGTCAACCCGCTGCCTAGTCGCGGCAGCCTTTGCAGCTGTTATGAGAGACGGACGACAGGCCCCACAGAACTGATCTTGCAGGCTTTTTTTTTTTTTAGGGGAGAGGAGGAATGGCTAGCTAGCCAAAAAGAGAAAAAAACCAAAAAGACTGAAGATCTTTTGGGCCGGCGAGATAGCTCCGCGGACTAAGCACCTGCTTTGGAAAGCGCAGGGACCAGGGTTCCACCCCCGGTCCCGTATGTCTGCGCTGCTGCACCCCTCTCCCTGCTCCTGCAGGCACTGAGACAGCTACGGAGACCTGGCATAGTGGCGCATGCCTGTAATCCTAGCGCCAGGGAGGCTGAGAACAGGAGGATCGTTATGAGTCCAAGCTGTGTAGTGAGACCCTGTAACAAATACATAAAAAGAAAAAATGAAGAGGGAAAGATAAGAATATATTAGGGCTATAGGAATTATAAATCATGCAAATTTAGCTAGACATGCCTGTGATCCCAGCAGTCCAGTGGCTGATCACCGTGAGTTTAAGATTAGCTTGGGCTACATATTAAGTAAGAATAAGGACAGGAAAAAAAGGAGGCTCAGAGAAGCAACCTTCCCGCACCCAGCGTGGCTCGGGAGTTAGACGACCGTCGACCTTGTCGTCCCAGGCCTCCAGGAGCTCACACCCGGGTGGAGTGACCATGGACCAGATGCCCGATGTTTGCCTGCATTTTGAAAATGCAAAATTAAATCAAGGATGGTAGAGGGGAGCAGGGGAACAGACTCAGTGCAGCTCCCAGAAAGGACGTTTCAGACACATGTGTGCTGGGGAGTGACAAAACAAGCTCCTGAGGGGGAGTCAGGTCACAGGACGATGGTGCACAATACGCCACTTATGGTCAGAGTTAAATATTGCACACAGGCAAGGTAAGTAGGAAGCCGCTAGAGGAAGAGACGTCCCGCACAGGAGGGCTGCCGGCACAACGACCTTTGTGTGCTGTGCTTGATTCTGTCTGTAGAATGAACTTTTTCCGTGAAATGATATTTTTTGCATTACTTACGGGATGCTTTTTCTCTTCTTCCTCTTGTGTGTGCGCACATGCGCGCGCCACTAGTATTGAACCCATAATCGTTACGCTGAGCTACATTAGTAGCCCATTTTACATTATATTTTGAGATTGTGTCTTGCTAATTTATTAAATTGTTCAGTCTGGGTTTCGCCTCACAACCCTCGTGCCCCAGCTTCCCAGTGTGCTGGAGTTATAGACATGTGCCTCCATGCCTGGGTCGGGTGCTGCGTGTTTCTGCCGGCTCATTTGCAATACACGACCGCGTTCATCGCGGGGAGTTACGCACGATTAGGACAGGGTGGGGTTTCCGTTCTCCCCGCCCCATCCCTCCTAGTCCCCCCCCCCACCTCTTGGTCCCCTTCCCAGTTGCAAAAGACCTGTTTCCTTCTTGCCACTGTCTTTTATTTCACTCTTTAAATGTGATACATTCTTAAAAGTCAGAAGCCATGGGGCAGTAGGACTGCTGCGAGTCCAAGGCCGATCTGGGCGACATCGTGAGTTTGAGGCCAACACGAGCTGCGCAGGGAAACCCTGTGTTAAAAGCGAAAGGCACAAACCGTAAGCAAGATGGCAGATACTGGTGACTGTAATCTTCACAGTGCTTTATATTATATGGGACCGTAGGTGTCTGCTACTTTCCCCCCTCCTTTTTCTATTTCTAAAAATACATGGATCTTTTCTGTTTCAGAGAGGAGGGGAAGAAACCAGTTACCACGTGGATTTCTCCGTGAGGAACTGTTCCGCGTACCATTTCCCCAGAGGCCCTCACGTGAGTACAAGTGTCTGTGAAATTCTGAGCATCATCTGAAGCACCCTTCCTACCAACCGGCGCGCAACTAAGTGCTTCACGTACTTTCGCTTGGTGACAGTCCCACCACCAGACATATGCTTTCTAATCCTTGACTTTCAGGTAGAGAAACTGAAGTGCAGAACTGTTAAATATGATTGTAGAATGCATATGATATATATTTGAATTTAAAACTGAAATTTTTAACCCATTAGGTATTTGGTTCAGGGTCTCACTATGCAGCTTGGACTCGTAATGATCCTCCTGTTTTCAGCCTCCACTGCACTGGGATTACAGATGTGTGCCACCACACCTCCATTCAGTGTACCCAGGAGCAGGGCTGGTATGACATTTTAGTCATTAGGATAAAAGCTTTAGCTAAAACTAATAATGGCTTTAATCAAGGCCTTATACATACTAGGCGCTTTCATGCATCCCACTAAACATGGAGAAGGTAGTTGAAGTCCAACAAGGGAAAGTCTCACAGTTGTTCAAAATTGAGCTAAGATTAAAATCCTTCTCACGGCAGGGTGTGGTGGTGCTTGTCTGTAATCTCAGCATTCCAGAGGCTGAGGTAAGAGGATTATTGCAAGTTCAAGACCATTCTGGGCTACAAAGGAGCTCAAGACCAGTCTGAACTGCATAGTGAGAGTTTGACTCAAAAAGACAAAAAAAAAAAAAAAAATCCTGCTCATGCCTTCTCCTAACCATCTACACCCTGACCGGCATGCCTACTGGAGGATCTTATTAGTGTTGTTTGGCATGTGCATGGAGACATACAGCTTTCAGAATACCTCCATCAGTATCACGGACTGGCAGGATTCTCCTGACAACACTGCTGAGCAGAGGTGTCTGCCTCCATCTCCCCAGAAAAGGGAGCCCTAAAATTTTAGCCACAAACCTAAAGGCAGTTTGCTAGCTTAGGACATGGGTCAAATTCTGATTCCAAGCTGGAATTTTTCTAAGGCTTCTTCTTGGCCAAAAGAAAGGAGGCACTCAACATCTTATCTGACTGTCCATGTTTTTAAGCTGAACAAGTTCTAGATTCCTGTTTAGCAGCTGCTGCAAAAGACCTCCCTTTCCCCCTCCTCATCCCCAGCAAAGTCTTAAGTGCCCTGTTTGGGTAGCACAAAGTCAATCAGGAGCTGGGAGGGCTGGAGGGAGAGAAGGCTGCGAAGGACTGAAGGATTTCAATCTTAGCTCAATGTTTTGTTTGTTTGTTTTTTTTTTTTTTTTTTTTTTTTTGGTGGAACCGGGGATTGAACTCCGGTCCTTGTGCTTGCCAGGGAAGCACTTATTCCACTGAACCATCTCCCCGGCCCCTCAATCTTAGCTCAATGTTGAACATCCGTAAGACCTTCCCTTGCTGAACCTCCTCTGTGTTGAGTGGGAGAAACGAGATCGCTAAGTGATCTACAGACTTATTCCCTTACCTAAGTCCTCTCACAGTCTACAGGGAGAAGGTTTTAGGCTCAGTTTGCAAGGAGCAAGTTTTGGAACGTGTAAGTTATCTAAACTCACAACATAGTAAATGGTGGAGCTGTGATCACTGTAGGTGTGTATGATCACAGAGTTGTATTCAAGAGCCTAAAGGCTTAACAGTCTTCTGGCAGTTGAAAGTTATACAAATCCATCTTCTGCACCATTCACCACTCAATGTAGGCAGAGGAAACTCGTGTGTTCAGTGAAGACGCGTTGGCCTGAAGGCAAAGCAGGAGTGATGCCTGCCCCACCCCATGTGGGGAAGCCCAGTGTTGGTGACTGCTCATGGGTCAGAGCCATAGAAACTTGCAAAGAACTCTCTGGAACTGTACTTCCCCAGGTCTTGCCCAGGAAACATTGGTACCTCCCTGATGGGGATGTCTGATGATATCTGACAATATTTTTCCATAGCTCGCCTTTCTAAAGCTTCCTTCCCTGAAGGCCTGGATGTTTACAACTCTGGCTGAGAAACTTTATGAGTGTGCATGCACACAAATGTACACACACGCACAGCCTACATGCAACTCATCTACATGCTTCTTTCTTCCTTGTAGCTCTTTGGATTCTGTAGAGCAGATTTGTACTATGACATAGAAGCTGCTGACTTGGAAAGCCCGAAAAACCTTAAAGTAAACTGTGAAGTCTTTAACTTTGAGGTGAGTTGCTGAGTGAGGAATGTTTTCATACATAGTGTATTCTTAAGGCTGTGTGTGTGTGTGTGTGTGTGTGTGTGTGTGTGTGTGTTTAAGGGATGGAGAAAAGATACAGACAGAGCAGATGTCTGGGAAAAGGAGTGAAATTTCTGGTATGCTGCAAAAAGTATAAAATATTTCCAAGAACTGGGGAGAGGTAACATTTAGAAGAAACGTAAAATCGCAAAATGTTCAATCACCCTTGAATGAATTTGAAGATGCTTATTATACTTAAGGCTCCGATGCTGATGTTCAGTAATTCTGAACTTGTCATTAAACATAGAGTCAAAGGGGAATAAATGAGTCTTAAATGTATCATGTACAGTAGGTATAGCTAGAGATTTCATGAACAAAACCCAGACTGCACCGGAGACACTTCATAGAATCAACTGGGATCTCATTTTTTAACAATGTATTTGATACAGGGTCTTACTACACAGCT
>NW_004524704.1:1811828-1812734 GCF_000260255.1 Octodon degus
ATCTGAGGTGAATACACAATTCTCAGATGAAGAAATATAAGTGGCAAATGAATATATGAAAACATGTTCAACATCATTGGTCATTCAACATATGCAAACTAAAACAATGCTGATATTCCATTTCACCCCAGAAAGAATGACTACCATCCAGAAATGAACCAATAACAACTATCTGAGGGGCTGTGGGGAAAAAGAAACCCTTCTCCACTGATGGAGTTTAAACTGGTAAAACCACTATGGAAATCAGTGTGGAGATTCCTCAAAAAACTAAGATTGGAAATCTCATTTGACCCAGCTGTTCCCCTTCTGGGTATCCTTCTAGAAGAATTAAAAACATCATATCTTGTAAACAATTAAAATGCTCATCAATACAGGAATGGATAAAAAAAGATGTGGTATTTTATGCAATGGAGTTCTACTCAGCCGTGAAGAAAAATAAGCTCAAGGTTTATAGGATGCAACTAGAGACCACACTCATGAGTGAAATAAATCAGACCCGTGTGTAAATATCATATTGCCTCCCTGGTATGAGAAAATGAAAGAGTAAATAAGGTAAAAAATGTACAATAGATATTGTGAAATGGAAAAAAATTGTTCAAAAGGAAAAGTAGGATGGTGAAAGGGAAAGGACAGTAGGAAAAAGAAAAAATGCAAGTTAATTATGCTATTAGTGTCTCTTAGTTCACTTAAAGGGAAGGTTGTGTTAATATCTCTTGGAGAAATTATTATGCCCATATCTTCTACCCTGAACAACTACTTTAAAGATAACAACATGCAAAAACAATTTAAAAAACAAAAAAACCTCCCCTAACAATATGCAATATATTAACTACTGTTATTCTATTATTTTGTTATGAAATTTTGTTTTACCTTTTTTTCATACAATTAAAAAGTTATCATGTAAAG
>NW_004524704.1:1813289-1821965 GCF_000260255.1 Octodon degus
ACACACACACACACACACACAAAGTGAAAGCGTGAACAAGGAGAAGAGCAAAGAGGCTAAGTGTTTTTCCTCTGGGAGTAAAGGAAGTTTTATCAGCAAGCCTGATAATTCTATTGGAAATATCAGTTATGGCATTAGTTTTTCAAGTTGTCTATAAATTGGTGCCGTTCCTTAATATCATTTTATCAAGCTGTCAAAATAAGGATAATAAAGGAAAAATTCATAATACGACAGGTATTCATGTAACAGACCACTCTTCGCTCTGAAGTGTCATTCTCACTTTTGTCAAAGTACAGATTGTGTTAGATGATAGTTTTTTGTTTGTGTGTTAAAAGTTGTCCAGGTAAAAGCCCAAGACAATTTTTTGTCATCCAACCTTAAAAATAATAATTGATATATGAAATCATGAAGTCTGAGAGCCATTTGCTTAAATCAAGCTAAATATCTAACCTCTCCTTGGTGCTACTTGATGACTTCACTTTTCTGTTTCATTTCCCAGGAGCTTAGAAACATCAGTGGTGGGCCACCCCATGGGCACCATCGCCACCACTTTGGCAGGTGGGAGCATCCATTTAACCCAAATAGATCCAGAGATCATCATCATTTTCTCAAGCCATATAAAGGGGGGTTCCTACCTCCCCCAGAAGAGAACAATGAATCAGGTGGACCACAACTGCCTCCTCCAGGAGCAAGACATCTTCACCCTCGTTTTGGTACTGATAGAACTCATGTACCTCCTCATAATCATAGTTCTAGTGAGCGTGATCCCCACAAACATCCTCCACATGGACATGGTCCTCATGGATGCCATCCTCATGGACCCCCTCCCCATGGACCCCCTCCCCATGGACCCCCTCCCCATGGACCCCCTCCCCATGGACACCATCCTCATGGACACCCTCCTCATGGACCCCCTCCCCATGGATTCCATCTCCATGGACCCCCTCCTCTTGGACCCCCTCCCCCTGGACACCATCCCCATGGACCCCCTCCCCATGGACACCATCCCCATGGACACCATCCCCATGGACCCCCTCCTCATGGGCACCCTCCCCATGGACATGATTTCCATGACTATGGACCCTGTGATCCACCAACTGATCACCAAGGTACCAAAGATCACCATGGTCACGGTCATGGTCACGGTCACGGTCACGGTCATGGTCCACCACATAGGCACCCAGGTAAAGGGCATTTTCCATTCCATAGACGAAAGATTGGATATGTCTACCGACTCCCTCCACTAAAGGTGGGAGAAGTTCTTCCTTTGCCTGAGGCCAATTTCCCCCGTTTCCCATTTCCTAAATGCAATAGTTCCCTACATCCAGAGATTCAGCCCTTCCCGCAAGCAGCTCTTTCCTCTGACTTGTGTCCTGGGAAGTTCAAGATTGAGTCCCCAGAACTTGCCAACTTTTTTGCATACCCATCTTCAAAATAAAATCTGAGTCTTAAAAGAGAGAAATGACTAATGTTATAAATTAGCATCAGGAATAAAAGGTGACAAATGGAAATTGCAGTCATATTAACTTTTATTTTCATACACAGGGTAAAGCAAAATGTGGGTAGGGAAGGAGATCGTACAAGAAGAGATAGACAAATGGCAAGAAAGGAAGGATCTCACTCCTACAGATCAGAAGTTAATGCTTTCCCTGGTCACTGCATTATTCTAGCTAAATATCTCATCTCCAGATCTCCTGCTCTTTTAGACTTTATTTCTCTAGTTATAGTTTGAAACTTTTCGTGTTCCAGCCAGTCGTATCAAGACTTACTGCATAGATCATTATGAACTTGAGCCACATTGTTGCCTTGTGACTACTTCTAGCCATCTAAATTTCCTTTTGGAAAAAATAATTTCTAAATTCAGTGATGAAGTCAATAAGGGTCTGGCTATAGTTTGCAAAGAAAATTGAGTGCATGAATCATGGCCATAAATTCAAGCACATAAGAAAAATTCCTTTATTTTCAGGCCAAATTGAATTCTATTTCAGGTTGTCATCCTGTTAGGCTAATAAGAAACTTAATCCCAGCCCTTCCTGAAGCCTCCCAGCTTCTCCGCACACAAGTGTGCCACAGTTCCAGAACTGCGGATAGTGTCAAGGTCCTTGTGGGCACAAGTGAGAGAGCTGATTTTTTTATTTACTTAAGTTTGTGTATTTGGTTGTTTGGTTTGTCGTTGTTGTTTTAGGCAGAATCCCACTGTGTAGTCCAGATGGCCTTAAATTTACAGGAATCTTCCTGCTTCAGTGTCCTGAGTTTGGAGATTATAATCTCTCACCAGTATGCCTAACATGATTCGTGACCGTTGGTCGCCAGGGGCCCCTACTGAGAGATATCCACTACCATCTTCTCATCACTCTGAGGCTGGTTGCTAGGACTAATGTAGATATCTCTGCAAGACCACAGTGGACAGTGACTGTAGAGATGCACACCATGCTTATTTTCTTCTTGGAAACTTTCTGCCTTCCAGGCTGCATTTCCAGGAAGCAGGAGAAGTTCTCCTCTGTCTCAGGACCCCCAGACCTTACTGTCTTCTCCCCAGGCTCGAGCTCCTCTTTCTAGTCTCACATCAGTTCACTTTATTCATTTTCTTGGGGCTGAAGTCTCTTTATCCACAGTCTAGTCTTCTTTCTTTTTCCTTCTTTCCAATCAGAGTTCATGCATTGAAAGCAGCTTCCTAAGGCTTCAGATCTTTCCACTTTCCAACCACAATGGGGATGGGCACTCTAAACATTCAGTGACCAATGATGTAACCACTGACTGGTCAGGCCAGATACGACAACCAATCAGAACAGTTTCTGTGAACCACCAATCACTGTGGCCATCCTGGAGGGCACCAGCTGCACATTGCCTGGACAAATGATGTCCTTCCCTGGGCGAGCTGTCTGATGAGGATTTGAGAAAGATGAAATCCAGGGAGATGAGAGAGAGAGAGAGAGAGAGAGAGAGAGAGAGAGAGAGAAACAGAGATCAGGAATACAAAGTATTATTCTCTTAGAAGCATTCATTTTATAATTTATAAAGTACTTTCATAAACATTACTTGAATTCATGAATACATAAGAACTGACCAAGATGTGGAGGGAGGAAGAGGAAGAGGAGGGAAGAAATCAAAACAATGAAGATGCGAGGGGCCGGTGAGATAGCTCAGTGGTCTAAAGCGCCTGCCTAGGCAAGCATAGGGACTGTGGTCCAATCCCTGGCACCACATGCTGCACCAGCTGTGCTCCCAGAGTGGGTTGAGCCACCCACAAAAAAGAAAGAAAGAAAGAAAAAGAATGAAGGCACCAATTCCCTGTGATGGGTGGAGTCATTATGGACTGCAAGTATGAGCTAACAAAAAGGCTTAAAAAGTCAAAAATAAAACCAATAAAAGAAAGTATGAGAACTGAAAGCAATTCTTTTTTTTTTTTTTTTTTTTTTACTAAACGCATTCATCTGATGCAAATTTAGTTGCTACAGTAATTTAGAAAAAATAAAAATAAAACAGCATTCCTGCCTTGGGAGCTTTCAGTCCACTAGACACGTTGGACAATGTGACACTGATGGCTATTTCTCTAGGATCTTTTCATCATGCTGGCTAACAGGCATGTGGATGTTTACTTGCATGTCTCTTATCAAAAATGATGTGAACATTTAGTTAAATGTCTAAGTTCTGAAATCCTCACTCTTCCCTGAAAATGTTGTTTGCTTTCTAGCATAGCCTTTTCTTTTCTCTCAATGACACTGCCATTTTCTAAGACTTAAAGAAGAGAAATGCTTACTGTTTCCATTTGCTTCTCCCCAGGAAGCCTGTGCCACACAGATTTTGACTGTTTTGTTCAGTGAAATGCCGACCACATATTAAGTGTTCAAGAATGTTCATTTATTGAATTGATACAGTAAATATTTATAGATTTTCATGTTTTATAATTTAGTTTTTACTATCAATCCTCTTATACGAGAAATACCATTGTATTAAGGTGGGCCAGCTACCACAACAAAGACAATTTGACTGTCTTTCATGTAATAAATAGTCCAAGGGGAGTCACCAAAAGGCAACCGTCCCAGGGGGAGTCAGGGTCTTATGTTCCTCCTATCTTGTGGCTCTTCTTTGCCTTGGGCCTCAGGATTTTCTCCTGGATCCTCTACAACCACCTCCACAGAGAGAAAGTCTAGGACCATGGAAGTGATTCCGTGGGGCCAGGGCGGAAGTGGCCGACATCCCTTAATGTTTACGTCGTATTGGTCAGAACACTGTCGCATGGCCACACCTAATGCAAGGAGGACTGCGAATAAAGTCCACACACCCTCCAGGGAGGAAAGGGAGATGAGCTGCCACAGTAGCCATGTTTTAAAGAAGAAAGATGAGAACTAAAGAAGTTAGATTACTTTCCTTGTATCTTACGGTCAGTAAATTATAACACTAGGATCAGAACCCTGACGAGCTTCTGTGGAGAGTCCTTCCTGGTCCTTCCCACGATCTAGGAAGTTTTTGTTTGTCATCCCATGACAACTTATTGGAATCCTAGCAAGTGAACTCCAATCTCCTGTTTCCAGTGTAGCCCATTGCCAGAACAAAGACACTAAGGTATATTTGTAGTTGTGGGGAGCCACGGGGGTCCTGGGTCTATCTAGTAAGATGGCTGACTGGAACAAAGGCCTCAACCCAGGCCTTTACTAATTCATGAAGAGAGGAGTGGCTCTAGGATGAGTGACTGAGAGTGGCAGGAAGTAGGTGAGTGCTGTGAGCTGGGCAAGAGGGGAGGCCCGAGGTCACCTCTGTGATAGGCAGAGAGAAGGAGCTGCAGCAGGAGTGATCTGCATAACACAACCCAGGAAGTATCTAATGCTCAGGGGAAGGCGCTTCAACTCTGAGGTATAATCTTATATGCCCAGGGCAGTCATAGTCCCTGATGTCCCCTGATCTCAGTGGACATCATGGAGCCTGGTTCTCCATCCTGTGGGGCTTACCCATGTTGTACAGGAGCTACAGAGATGCGGTCACACTGCCCTGTTGCCTTGTGTCAAACACTACACATCAGCACCTTGGCTGGACCGACTTGCTCTACTGAAAGCCAATTAAAGGAAGAAGGAAAAGTCCTAGCCAGCCCTGTACACATCAGCCCACGGAAAGAGAGCCTGGGTGAGCCAACATGGAGACACCTGCTTCTCTTCGAGGAGAGCGCCCAAGCTGGTCTCCGCAGCCCTCCACCAGGCTGAGCTCCTTCCTCCTTAGTACACTGCCTCTCTGAGTTTTCACTTGAACCTCTGCCAATCAGCCTGGACTTTTCCTTTCCAGCTGCCACTGAACAGGGATCCTAGGGCCTTCTTGCCAGGACTCTGATGTCCTGAACAAAGAATTGGACAAGATACACTGAGAAGACAGCCAGGGACAGAGTTGCTGAAAGCAAAAGAAGATCCAGTTGCACAGGACAGGAGCCAGCTGGTGACGGAAGGTTCAAGGTGGCCTGTGGGTAAAGGGAAAAGATCTTTTAATATCCAAAGTATACCAGGGCTGGCCCCACCTCACATAACTATGGTTAGTGGGACAGTTGTCCTATCAAAAACTATTGTTGCCCTCATGCCAGACGTTATGTACTATGTCTAATCCTTAGGAAGGATTCTTCCTAAGGATTAGACATAGTGCCTTTTCATTGGTCAGGTCTAGATCTAATGAAGGATTAGGAATAATGTCTTCTGGTTGGCCTCACAAACAGCCCTAAATTCAAAGAAAAGGTGAGGGACAGTTTCCTGATTGGTCCAGTGAATGGTGCCCAAAGCCCTAATCCTGGAGTCATCCGGGTGCTGTGTTCTCACATCCTCCCCACTCTGACTTCTGGCCCTTTTCCTCCCAACCCTAATCTCCTACTTCATGCCTCCTTCCGCATGGAACCCGGCCATTCGTTGCTCACCTCTCAGTTTCTACATTTCTGCCTGCCTCTTGACCAGGACCTACTCAAGGCTCTTAACTATCCTCTCCCTTCCCCATGAGAACCTGTCTTCTGCCATCACATGCACCTGAAGCTACAGCGGCCCCTCACTAATTCGCGGCTTGACTTGTGTGGACTCGCTGTTTCACAGGTTTTCAAAACATATTAATCTAAATTAATATTTATATTATCGTGAGAACCGGCCAAATAGCTCAGTAGATTAAAACACCTGCAAGCAGGTGCAGGGGCCAGGGGTTCGATCCCTGGGCCTGCCACGCCGGCCCTGCCCCCGGAGCACACTGAGACTACAATTGAGACTGGGCATGGTGGCGCCTGCCTGTAATCCCAGCTCTCGGGAGGTTGTAAACAGGCGGATCACAATGAGTCCAACCTAGTAGTAAGACCCTGAACACCCTGTAGGCCCTTCCCTAAAAATACAAAAAAAGAGAAATAAATAAATGAATTATATTGTGGATATTTTGCTGTATCATGCAGGGATTACAGGTTTGCACCACCACACCTAGTCTCAATTGCCATCTCAGTGCTCCCCGGGGGTGGGGCAGGGCTGGCACAGCAGGCCTGGGGATTGAACCTGCAGCCCCTGCGCCTGCTTGCAGGTGCTTTAATCCACTGAGCTATTTGGCCAGCCAAAATACACTGTTTACAATATGTATTTCTTTAGCAGATGAATACATATTGTACCATGCCATATACATATATTGTTAAAATTATGTAGGCTTACAAATTTAGAAAATGGTTAAAAATATTAGAAGTGTTTCTAAAATTGTGGGAAAGGTTTATAAGAATGTGGGCAGCATTTATAAAGCCTTAAAATATAAATACTACATTAAATATTGTTTCACTACTTCTGTGATTTTCACTTATTGCCGGTTGTCTGGAACATAGCCTCTGCCAAAAGGGAGGGACCGCTGTACTTCATTAAGTCAGGAATTCTTAACCCTTCTCTTCTAATAATAGATATAACTTCTAAAAACGAATTACCAGGACTCTGAACATGTATTATCTCTGTCACTCCTCAAAACAACCTCATAAAGATATTATGACTTCCCACATTTTACAAGCGAGGCCACTGGCGTGGGAAGGTTTGTGGTCCTCACTCACGTGGTGGGGTCATTCGGTAGTGAAGTAGCAGAGTCTGACTGCAATCTGGGCTAGACTCACTGCCCAGCACAGGCTCCTGCCACATGGCGACCAGGCTACTCCTGAGCCTACACCATGCCCTCTCTCCCAGGCCTATAGGGTAGACCAGAGATCCTATCAATGACAGCCTTTTATTTTATTCCCTTCCCACTCCTGTTCTTCCTGTTCTGTGTAACATTTAAAGGCAAGCATTTGCTGATAATTTTAACTACCATTAGGCCTGTCTCTCTGAATAATCTAATGCTTTAGGCCAGAGGTGACGACCCTGTGGCATACCTGTTGTTTTTCTTTTAGGGAAAAAGATGTTAACCAATGAGTTTGTTTTTTCTAATCTGAAAAACCTCAGGATACTAGCTTATTCAAAGTGTTGGCACTTTTTGATAAATAAGTGGGCTCGAGGTTGCAGTTTAGACACTGGGCTTGAAAAGGTTCGTGGATGCTGGATTAGGCTATCTCTTTTTGTACATTCCCTCTGTCTCCTGAACCCTGGGGCATTTTTCTTTAGAAAACTAATATAACTGAGCAGAGACAGGTTGGCGAGGCAGAAACCAGGTGGGAGGCCTATTTTCGGCTGTGCTCATGTCGTGGGAGGAACTCCCAGAACTCCCTTGATGCTGGGACTTCCCAGGCATGCGTTGGAAGCATGGCAGCGATTTCTGTAGGAACAGAAGTCCTGCGAAGGAGTTCCGTGAGCTTGTGTGTGGTGCACTCACTGTAGCCCTGTTCACACACGCAGTGACCTTTGTTGATGGCTTTGGGAAAGTTGCCGAGAATCAGAGCTCGCCAGTCGGTTCTTCTCCCTCTTGATTATATTCTGTTCTGATTGGCTGCGGGAAGTTGCACAACCCCTTGGAATGTGCTTTGTGCTCCCAGCTGCTTTCCAGAGGCAAAGGATCAAGTCAACAAGCCCAGTGTTGTAACGTTCCAGCTCAAAGCCTGCCTAGGTAACTCAGCAGAGCCATTTGCCCTTCTGGAAGAGCACAAATCGCGTCTGGCAGCAGGAGTCTAACCAGGACGCAGAGAGGAGGCAAGAGGCTGGAGACCGTTACAGATCAGCACCCACGTTGGTGCCTGATTCTTGGCAAAGCCACCCCTCGGAGCCGAGGAGACCGTTAAGTCATGAGGCTCGCTGCCATCCTTTTCCTCTTGTGCTTCAGGCTGCTCGCAAGCCTGGCCCAGGAACCAGACTTCCAGGAAACTGGCTGTGATGACAAGGATGTGTTTGAGGCTGTGGATGTCGCTCTGAAGAAGTACAACCATGAGAGCCCCAGTGGCAACCAGTTTGTACTGGTCCGCACGACTGAGGTCACCAAGATGGTGAGTGAGAAGGATGCGACCTTGAGGTCACCTAGGATTTCTACTGATTGGGAACCCAGCACTTGATCTCCCTGTCCCTCTCCCCTTCTCTCTCCGTCTCTCTTTGTCTTGCTCTATCTCACTCTCTTTCTCCCTCTCTGTCTCTCTCCTGTCTCTGTCTCTGTCTCTCTGTCTCTGTTTCTTTGTCTCTCTCTCTCTCTCTCTCTCCCTCTCTCTGTCTCTCTCTCTGTCTCTCTGTCTCTCTCTCTCTCTGTCTCTCTCTCTCTCTCTCTCTCTCTCTCTCTCTCTCT
>NW_004524704.1:1822065-1840005 GCF_000260255.1 Octodon degus
CCCTCTCTCTGGCTCTCCTCTCTCTGGCTCTGTCTCTCTCTCTACTCTCTCTCTCTCTCTGTCTCTCTCCCTCCCTCCCTCTCCCTCTCCCCTTCTCTCTCTGTCTCTCTTTGTCTTGCTCTGTCTCACTCTCTTTCTCCCTCTCTCCCTCCATCTCTCTGTCTGTCTCTGTCTGTCCGTCTGTCTCTCTCTCTCTCTCTCTCTCTCTCTCTCCCTCTCTCTGTCTGGCTCTCCTCTCTCTGTCTCTCTCTCTCCCCCCTCCCTCTCTGTGTCTCTCTGTCTCCCCCAAACCCCATGCGTCAACATCTACCAGAGAACCAAAGGAGCTTACAGCTGTCAGAAAAGCTACCACCCTCAGCTTACAAGTAAAGGGCAGGGTATGACCAGCCCTCCAGCAGCCAAGATTGGCTTCTGGAGTAAAGCAGTATGTTAGGATGAACTGAAACAACAGTAAGTGGAAGCTTGGTGGGCACTAAGCCGAGCGGGACTCAGCCTAAAGTGAGAGGATTCACTGGCTGTCTGGCCCTAGTCTAAGACATAGAACCATAAAAAGCTCCTAGCCTTCCCTAGGAGAAAGTTCTTTGTAAGGTGTGTCTACAAAGAGTTTGGAAGGAGTTAGCAGAGTTTTACTACCTTAGACAAAATTTTTACCATGAAGTCTGAATTCATCAAAGTTAATAGCAAAATTTTAGTGGTTCTTAACATATTTTTGCTCCCTGGCAAGATGCATGAATCATAGAAATACGATTTTTAAAGAGTTTGTTTAAATCAATTTCAATATGAGTGACTATGTCTCTGGATTAGTAAGCAAATGGCAGGGAAAAAAACAAACACAACCTTGTGACATTTAGAAGATAAAGGGCAAAAAATAGTGGATGTGTTTGTTTTTGTTTTTGTTTTCTTTTCTCAGAAAGCAAAATCTAGTCATTTTGTTTCACAGTCCAGTATGATTGTGTAAGGACCGCTGCCTCGTGGCATGTCCATGCGGTCTTCTTCATCGGCTGACAGCTGTGGCGAAAAGCTGGTTTGGCTTTAGAAGTGTCCTTGTAGCCCTCGTCTAGGTTCATTTCTCCTCGGGGGTACAGCTTCTTGATAGGCGTGCGATAGCACACTGTGATCAGGCAGGTTCTGCTCGAGCAGGCGGACAAGCAGGCAGGGCTGGTCCTGCCTTCCTGGGGGCTAAGGTTCCTGAGCCAGGGCCCAGAGCACTCCCGAGTGCCACGTCTTAGCCACAAAGTGAGAGGCTGGACAGCGGCCCCCCAGGTCCCTTGTGACTCTGCTGAGGACTCTGCCTCTGAAAATTCAGCATTCTTACCTCTTACGCATGACATTTTAGAAAACCTAGGTCACCCAAAACGAAAAGGAGAGGTGTACTGATAAATTCTGCAACATCCCCCACACCTGCAAGGCTAAGCTTTACAGAGAGTGAAAGAAGTCAGATATAAGGACTGCATGTGACTCCCCTGGTGGAGGTGTGGGGTAGGCAACACACACAGGCAGGAAGCAGGTTATTGGCTGCCAGGGCCTGAAGCAAGGGATGATGGGAAGTAACTGGCATGACAATTCACAGATCTGGGGATTCTCTGGGATGATATGATGGGCTACTGGAAATTATGGTGATTGTTAAAAGAACTAACAAAAAAAAATGATTCTACACTTTGAGTGGATGAATTGTATGGCATGTGAATTTTATCATAATCATTTTAGAAAAGGAAAAAGAAAACTTGGAAAGCAAAGCAAAGGTCAGCAAGATAGCTCAGTGGACTAAGTGCCTTCATAGGCAAGGGGCTGGGGTTCAATCCCCAGCACCATATACTGCTCGGGCCCCACCCCTGGGTGCGTTAAGCAGGCCTCAGAGACCAGGCGTGGTGGTACACACTTGTAATTCCAGCGCTGGGGAGGCTGAAAACAGGAGGATCAATACAAGTCCAAGCTGTGTAGTGAGACCCTATACCAAATACATTAAAAAAAAAAAAAAAGCACACTAATAAACTAAAAATCACCCAGAATTAATCCTACCATGCAGATAACTGGTACTTTTTTTTCTAAAGAGGCTTGTTTATCTTTTATTTCAGTTGTTTTGCTTTTTTTTTTTTTTGGAACCGGGGATTGAACTCAGGCCCTTGCACTTGCCAGGGAAGTGCTTATTCCACTGAGCCATCTTCCTGGCCCATTGTTTACCTTTTATAATTGCAAAAATAATATATGCTCATCAGAACAAAAGTCAAACAATTTAGAAATGTTTACTTAAAGAAAAAAGTGAGAGTGGCTGGGGAGATAGGTTGGCAGTCTAAGTGCCTGCCTAACAAGTGCAAGGACTTGGGTTCGGTCCTGGTACTGCATACTGTGCTGGCCCCAGAACCCTGGGCACACTGTGCCAGCCCCAAAATCCCAGGCATGGTGGCACATGCCTGTAATCCCAGTGCTGGGGAGGCTGATGCAGGAGGATCACTATGAGTCTGAGCTATGTAGAGAGACTCTGTACCAAATAAATAAAGAAATTAAAGATTAAAAACAAATTTCAAAAAAAGGAGAGAGATACTAAAATCTCACCACTGAGAGATAAACATTTTAATAGATTGTTGTGTATGTTTCCAGATTTTTAAAATGAATATATAGGCATATAAATCAGTTTCTAGGGCTGGTGAGATGGCTCAGTGGTCTAAAGCACCTACTTAGAACAAGCTTAGCAAAACACAGGGACCACGGTTCAATCCCCCAGCACCATATGTCAGCCAGTCCTGCCCCCTGGTGGGCTGAGCTCACCACACACACACACACACACACACACACACGTAAATAAATAAATTTAAAAATAAATAAATAAATCAGTTTCTACAAAACACAGGATAATACCATAAATACCGCTTTTTTAAAAAAAAAAATTATGTATTTGGAACTCTCTACACGGCTCAGACTCATAGTGATCTTCCTGTCTCAGCCTCCCCAGTGTTGGGATTACAGGCGTGCACCAGCACAACCAGTCTCAGTGTCCAGCTCAGTGTGCCCGGGGGTGGGGCAGCGTAGTATGTGGTACCAGGGATCGAACCCTGATCCCTGTGCTTGCCTAGGCAGATGCTTAGCCCACTGAGCTATCTTGCTAGCCCTTGAATAACACTTTCAATTTTTAAACAAAATATTTGTAGCTAAGTAGGTTGGTGTGCACCTATAATCCCAACTACATGGGAGGCTGAAAGAGGATTACAAATTCAAGGCTATCTTTATCAACTTAATGAGACTATATCAAAATAAAACATATAAACATTTTTATGAATATTCCTCCAAGAAAACATTTATAAAAATGTACATATGCTATTTAGTGAATATCTGGCTCTCATTTGAATCAAATCAAGATCTATGTTTATAACTATTCTGGAATCCACTCAAATTATTTGCTGTTCAGTCAGTTGGATAAATTCTAAATATCCTTGATTGCTTTTTTTTTTTTTTCAGATTAACCTGGATGTGTTTTATTCTGTGAAGTATGAAATCAAGGAGGGTGACTGTCCCATCCAAAGTGGCAAGACCTGGCAGGATTGTGACTACAGGGACGCCGAGGAAGCTGTGAGTGTGTTGGCGATTCTCAAGCCTCCAGATCTCTCCATTGGAAAGCTGGATTTATTTTGTAAAATTCACTAATTTTTAAAATGGATACATAAAAGCGTCACAACTGTGCCCACCAAGGGGACGCCACATGCTACAGTTTTAGATGAGGTCAGGCACTGCTGTCTCCTCAGCCCGATTCCTTCTCTGGGACAGCGACACTCAGCCTTGTTCTGCTAGCTGCTCGGCACGTGCAGTGCCCGCTGCGCTCCGTAGTCGGCCTCCTTTGCGGCAGTGCCCCAGAGCCTGTCCTTCTGTCTAACCATAGCTCACGCGCACTTACCACCCTCCCTTCCCATCTCCCCCTGCCCCTAAGCATACTGTTTGTCCTTCAGCTTCTGAGACCAGCCTTTTCAGTGTCTGCACGCGAGGGTAGCTCTTTACCTTTCTGTGCCCGACTTACTTCACTAGACATGTTTTCCACTTCCATTCTGGTTGCTGAAATGACAGGGCTTTACCCTTTTCACGGCTGAACAGTATTTCACTGTGTGTATGTGTCGCGTTTGCTTGACCGTTCAGCAGTGGTGGATTGCATTTGACTTGCCCAGGGGTAATTACTATTGCTGAGCCCTTTTCCTAAGGCCATACGTAAACCTTTCATGTGCAGACGCTGGACACGTGTGTTCTTGTATAAACAGAAAAATCATAGCCAAGCCCCAGTGAAACATGGTGAAAGCCCTTCCACAGGGCTCCAGTCCAACCAGAACGAGTGAGTCACACCCCGGAAAGGCAACGAAGCAAAACTGGGACTAAGCTCGAGGTCTGGCAAGGGGAGGGTGCGGGCGCTCTGGCTGCACAGGCCTGGGGATGGACAGATCCTGCCTTTGCTTCTGGCTAGGGGGTGACAGCCAGCAAGTCACTTGAGCTCTCTGAGTGGAGGCTCTTCCCACCCAGGGGAGAGAGTGCAGACCCCGTTGGCTTGTTGGAGGATGAAGTGAGATAAACACACAAAGGGCTACTTTAGCCAGATGCCCAAAACATGCCCGGCGTGGCCGGAGAATAGCGTGGCCTCTTTTAGTGGCCCATGTAGTCCCCACTGTGCCAGAACATCTGCATCCTGTTTATGGTTTGGAAATGACAGTGGCTCACAGTTGTGACACAGCCCTGGCCTCCCAGTGATGGAGCAGGAGTGTGGGGCTGGCTCTGTCCCCCAGTGACCTCACTGGCAGGTGGGAGGATTAGATAGTGTGTTCCCCACTGGGTCTCTCAGGGCTGGGCCAGTGAAGAGAAGGTTGCTTTATTCCAATAAAACACTGGCTGTCACTTAGAAGTGTAATGACCATGACAAAAGAATAACAGGAAACAAAAGAAAAAAAAAAAAAAACACTGTTCAGGTCAGGTACAGTGACCCAGTTGTTCAGGAGGCTGAGAAGGAAGAATCGCAAATTTGAGCCCAGTCTGAGGAATTTGGTTCAGTGGCAGAGGACTTGCTTGGCCTGCACGAGGCCCTGCCTTCACTTCCCAGCGCTGGGCACAAACGCCACTGCTCACGACAACCAGGGTACAGGTGAGGCTTATTAAGTGTCTGTGGTATGGTGGCCTCGGCTAGAGCCGGGCAGCACTGCCACCGTGCTCTTCCTGATGGGTTAGACGTAAGACATCCAAACAGTATCCATCAGCCACCTCCGAGAGGCAGAGGAAGGGGAGAGCTTCGCGGGCAGGGTCTGAGAGCTGCGAACATCGGAGGAAGAGAAGTATGTCCAGAAGCAATCACTGATGTGTTGAGCTGCCCCATGTGTGCTGCCTCTCTGCTGCTGTGCCGTGCGTATCGGTACCCTGCAAGAAGAAAAATCACTAGAGGGCAGAAATAGTCATGCTTAAACTTTTTTTTTTAAGAAAAGAAACACTTCCCCCCTTCTTCCCCCCCCCCCATTTATCTATTTGGTACAGAGTGTCACTACTCAGTTCAGATTGGGATTGAGGATCAAATTCTGGTCCCGGCACTTGCCTAAGCAGGTGCTTAGTCCACTGAACTCTCTTGCACATCCTCCCCCTCCTTTTTAAAGAAAGTCGTATTTATCAATGGTGCTATGTGGACTCCTCATTGGAAGTATTAGGATAAATGTCCTCTTGCTTCTCTCTTAGGCCACTGGAGAATGCACAGCAACGGTGCGGAAGAGGAAGAATAACAGATTCTCTGTGGCCGCCCAGACCTGCCATGTTACTCCAGGTAGCTGATGTGACCGGTGGCCCTGCCCTGGGGAGAAGGAGGAAGTAACTATTCCTGTGTGCCAGAAACAGCCTACGCCAGGCTGCTGCTCTCTGGCAGAGGGTGCAGTGTGGTGTTGGGGCGCACGGGTACACAGGTGGGGTGCAGGAGCCTGAGGTAGGGCCGCGCATGTGCCAGTCCTTCCCTCGGAACGCTCTCTCCCTCACTCACCAAGTGTGTCAGGCAGGAGCAGGGGGCCTCCCGATGGAGGAGCAGGCCCCTACCTGTCTTCACTTGCAAACAGCGTCCTAGTGCCTTTCCCCTTCTTCACTTTTCCTTCTTTAGAAAGAGAGGTAACAGTACTCCTCACCTGACAGCGGCATTAAAGCTGAAGAGACATGCATTTGCCTGAAGGCACAGCGCTGGCAGTCAGGATAATACGCTAATAAGAATCTGCATTAAGATGTTGGTTAGCACACACCAGCCCTGCGCCAGCCGCGGACCTTGGCCCTTTACTGCACTACTCCATGAGGCAGATATTAGAACTCCCCCCAACACACACGTTTTGTGGTACCAAGACCGAACCTGGAACCTCCACACTGGGCTGCATCTCCAGCCCCTTTTTAGTTTTTACTTAGAGAAGGGATCTCTCTAAGTCACCAAGTTGCCTAGGCTGGGCTCGAACTTGTGATCCTCCAGCCCCAGCCCTGCCACCAGTTCTGGGATTACAGGCGTGCACTTGCCTGAAGGCACAGTGCCTGGCAGTCAGGATAATACGCTAATAAGAATCTGCATTAAGATGTTGGTTTGATACCCCTATTTTTCAGATAAGGAAACAACCCGACAAAAGCTAAGCAACTTGCCCAAGACCCCTACATAGTAGTGGATTTGGTAGAGTAGCCCCTCAATAAATGAAATTCCTTACAAAGGTAATTATGAAACAGCTTATCAACAGACACAGCTACCATTAGCTCTGCCAAATCCAGGGGAACAGGCATCACCAGGCAGGCGCTGGCGGTTCCCAAAGCCTCCCATGAGGTGGCCTCTGCCAGCGGGGTTCCAGTGCGAGGCTTAGAGCATCCATGTCACCTCCTATGTCCCCACAGTGCCAAGGATGAGGTATGCTGGCCTCAGTTGTCTGTTCAGAGCCCTCAGAGTTGTATCCCTAGAGTTCTGGGTCTTACAAGAGGTTGCATGAAAAAAATAAACATAAAAACAGTCTAAGGAAGAAAACAGTTCCCAAGTAATTAGAAATCTTTATTCTGATTTTTAAAAAAATCTGTGCAGTAGCCTAGTGTGATGGTGTACACCTGTAATCCCAACTACTGAGGGGGATTGTGGGTGATAGCTTTGGGACCAGCCTGGGCAACTTAAGCCTGTCTCGAAATAAAAAGAATGTCCCCCAGGGGGTGACCAGCAGCAAACCTGAGCAGGCACACACCACACCACCCCTGCCCTGGGGACAAAGGGAGAGGTACAAAAATCTCTCTGGCATGAAAAACCATGCTGTCAGCCAGAAAAACAAAACGCTCATCTTTCTCTAAGCTTCTCTGGAGTCAGGCGGTGGCTTTTTTCTCTCTCTTCTCCATCTGAATCCAGCCAGCCTGAGACGAGGTAAACTCTGCGATCCTCTCGCAGTCTTCCCTTTTTCCATAGTCACCTTTTCCTCTTTTTTCTTCCTGATAAGCACCAGGGATTCTCCCACCTCTCCCACGGAAATCCTCTAGTTTTTGACCTTGGCCCGGTACCCTGGCTCTGCATTCGCATCTGAGAGGAGAAGGGAAGAAAAACCCACGCAGATGCCCAGTAAGCATCTTTCTGACACTCGAAGGAGAGGAAGGCAATAAAGGGCAAGGAGGCCAGCCCCCGGGGCGCCGACCCCTGAGGGCAGGGGGTCCCACATGGTAGCTCTCCAATAGTGTTTGCCTCTGTGTATCCACTCATGGAGGGGACCCTGGGCTGCCCTCTGTCCCCAGGGACACAGCTCCCTGCAGCCGTAGCCTGCAGCCTGCGTGTTTGCCCCTACGGACCAGCAGGTTAGGCTCCCTGTTGAAAGCAATGCTTATGCTAGAATACTTAATCATTTGGTTCAGGGTCTCTCTACACAGCTCAGACCTGCTCTGATCCTCCTGTCTCAGCCTCCCCAGCACTGGGATTGCAGGTGTGCACTGCCATGCCTGGTTTCGGTGGCCAGCACTGGCGCGTCCAGGGCCAGGGCCAGCACGGTACGCAGAACCAGAGATTGAGCCCTGGTCCTTGCACTTGCCAGGCAGGCACTTGGACCGCTGAGCCATCTCACCAGTCCCCATGATATAATTTACTACAAACTTTTTCAAATATCTTACTTCCCTTTCTCAGAATCCCACCCGCAATGCCTCTACGAACAGTGGGCCATTCTCCACACACTGTCAAGGGCACCTGACCACCCTGGCATTCTATGGGGAGTGTCGAGTGTGTCTTCTCCCTGGGGAGGAGCCCACAGGATGCCCAGCACCTCCCGACACCTGGTGACCTCTGAGCAGTCAGCCGCTCCCGGCCTTGACCGAGGCCCAGGCCCAGTGGCCCAGCACCACCTCTCTCGATGATTCCCAAAGCTTTGATAAAATGTGTTCACGGCTTTGCTGGGATCCACTCATCTGGCTTCTCAGGAGCCCTCCCTCCCTGTCCCCAGCCCCTCACACCTTGTATTGACACCTCCTGTCACCTTCATCCTCCTTAGCTCAGGCATCTTCATCTCCATCTTTTCCCTGATGACACTCGGGGCTCCTGTCTTTCCAAGAGCTTGTGAATCATACTGAAGTGACCCAGCTCCTGTTCTGTCTCTCCACTGCTGTCAGCTGCTTCAGAGCAATGACCGCTCCCAACACACTGACGCTTCCGCCCAGCCCAGGCAGCAGCTGGCACGTGACAGCAGGGCCAAGCTGCGGAGGAGGACGTGCGGCCAGCCACTCTTTCTCTGGTGCATGCTGCGCTACCTTTACACGCCTTTGCCTGCCGTGCAACTCACAGGAGAAGGCAGAGCAGCCTTCCTGCCAGCCACAGAACTGCCGGGCATTTCCCTCCTGTTGCTGGTTATTTTAGGTGATGAAACCTTAATGTAAATACCTAACTTTTTTTTCTTTTTGAGACAGGGTCTCGTTGTGCAGCTCAGGCTGGCGTTGACCTCATTTTATAGCCCAGGCTAGTCTGGAATTCACAATGATCCTCTTGCCTCACTCTTCCGAGTGCTGGGATTACAGGGATGCACCACCACATCTGGCAAAAAAAAAAAAAAATCTACCAAATTTTATCAGTGCTGTGTGATGTGACAAATTGTAAAATAAACATGTGTTCGGGCTCTTTTTACTTCTCTAATAGCAAAGCGCATGTTTATCATATTATACATTATTTCTCAGTGTTAATGGGATTTCCTTGAAGTTGGATGCAGGGTTTGATATACTTTATATCAATCTGATATGATAAACATGTCCTTTGCTATTAGAGAAGTAAAAAGAGCCCGAAGACATGTTTATTTTGCATTTTTTCACATCACACAACACTGATAATCTCATGTATTTGCTACAGGGTCTCACTACACAGCTCGGGCTCATAGTGATCCTCCTGTTTTCAGCCTCCTCAGCACTGGGATTACAGGCCTGTGCCACCACGCCTAGGCTCAGTCCAGATCAGTGTGCCCCGGGGGTGGGGCCGGCCTAGCATGCAGGACTGGGGATCGAACCCTGGTCCTTGCGCTTGCCAAAGCAGGCACTTAGTCTTCTGAGAATGTTATAAATTCTTACAAAAGGTTAAATTCATGTACTGCTTTCATAACTAAAAATATTTTAAGATACATTTAAAATAATGTGCATCTATTGTGCATATAAAATGTTCCTGAGTGATTTTTTTCCTCTGAATTTTACAATGCAATCTTGTAAAATTTACAGTCTATCTTTTTACAGTCTATCTAAGGTTTCCTGGAAAGCTTGTTTATCGGTTAACTTCTTGGCTCTAAGCTGAGGTCTCTGCTCACTGGCTTTGGGTGCTAACTCTGCCTTTTTGCCTGCTGTTTGTCAAGCGAGGGGCCCTGTGGTGACCACGGAGTACGCCTGCTTGGGCTGCATGCACCCCATCTCCCCCGAGAGCCAGGAGCTGGAGCCCATCCTGACACACGCCATCCAACACTTCAACAACGACACCAAGCACGCCTACCTCTTCACTGTCGGGGAGGTGAAAAGAGCCCAGAGACAGGTTCGTGCTTCTCACATCCATTTGTTGTCTCTTTATATTTAACACTGAAAACTAAATAATGAAGAGGACGGAGGGTATGAATCCTCACTGTGCCCTGTTCCGTATCACACTACCTGATCGTACATATCAGCAATGTTTTATATTTATCTACAAGGAGACAGTCAGGTACTGCTTTTATAACTTGAGATACCTTAAGGAACTTTAAAAGAATGAGGCCTGATATCCTGCCCTTGCAATGTTCCTGAGAGATGGACTTAAACCATTGGTGGGAGGAACATGTAGTTTTGCTGGGCTGGCAGGAGAAGCTCATTTGCATCGCCTGTGAATAGCACAGACAGCAAAGGGTTTCCTTCTGGTCAAAGTGGGTAGGGTAGGGCCAGGGATGCAGCTCAGCGGCACAGGGCCTGCCTGGCAAGCGCGAGGTCCTGAGTTTGATTCCTGGTGCCAAACCAAGCAAGAAAAAAGTGAGTAGGGTAGTGCTGTACGGAAAGGGCAGGGAGGTGGCTGGACTGACTCTCTTCCTTTGAAGTATGTTTTAAAGAAACAAATACCCACATTACACGATCTTCCTGGAGATGATGAAGTACAAAAGCCATTCTGGCTTTGGGGTTTTAAAAAATCTATATTATCTTTTAGGGGGTATTTAAAAAATCTATCTCATCATCTTGCTATTATGATGTAAACATAGTCCCGGAATACTAAACTGTGTCTAAAATAATTGGCATGACTGTCTGGGTACTCCCTAAATTATGGTTCTCCTATCCTTAGGCAGGGGGGTGGAAAAATAGATACCTAAGAAGATGGTTTTTTAGTGTCTCGGTGCACCATGCTTTTCCTGCTAGCTGGCTGGGTCCCTTGTATTTCAGCCCCTAATGAGCGACACACCTGGTCAGTAAGTCCCTGAATTCAGTAAAGCTTGTGACCTGCCTGGACGCCAGATGCATGTTTTATTCAGTGATGTCCATGTATAGCTGTCAGAGTGGGGCCAGCCCACGACAAACAGGAGAAACCTCCCAGCTGGAGTTCTAAGAACCTGAAAGGTCACCCAGCTCCCGGGTTTTCTCACGTAGAAGAGCATTCCTGTTTCACAGCATTCAGCCAAGCTTTCCCTTTCTGCAGCCTAACAGGACACACTGCCAGTGATGAGTTAAGGAACAAGGGTAATTATGCTGTTTTTCATAGCACTGTGGATGATGCTTAGACTACACTTTAAATACGGGATCTGAAATTGTTGCAGGTGGTGAATGGATGGAACTACGACATCACCTACTCGGTTATCCAAACTAATTGTTCCAAGGAAAAGTTTCAGCTCTTAAGTCCAGAGTGCAAGTCCCTTCCAAACGGCGTAAGTAGGCACAGTTTAATCATAAAGTCCTCAGCGTTGCATTCATGGTGTTTATGGGTGTAGGAACCGCCAAGCTGGGGGGCAAGGCTGGCACTAAAACTCAGGTGACCCTTAGCGCTCCACGCACACATTCGCTTGCAGCTCACCTTGTGGCTTGCTCTTACATGGCTGGCAGAGGAGTCTGCTCACCTCACAATGAGTCTCTGCAGTGTGTGGCAGGGGCTAGGGACAGCTGGAGACAAGTGGTGAAATTGTCACATTGGTCTTTATGACCGCCTACCTCCATACCACCTCTTCTTTCTCCATGCTCCATGACCTTGCAGCGTGCTCTGCCTGTGCAGGGCAGTGCCTCACCTCAGACTCTTTTCCACTTACTGTCTACTCTTTCTTCTCCTGCCCTTGTCTCTAATAAACCATTCTGGGTCTCTGTCCTTTTCTGGTGAATGTACATTGTCCAATGCAATGATGCCAGTTGTGTCTCTCCAGGAGGCCCTCGGCGGGGGGGAGGATGTGAAGGTGACAAGGCAGGGTGTCTTTGTGGGCTACCTACACTTTAACAAAGCTTACCTCACCTGAAGAATTGCTGCAGGTCTGTCATCCAGTAATACTGCTTCTAAAAGTCTAGAATATTCAGAGAGGATGGAAACTCTAGGCCTAAGATATACATTTTGGCATACTTGTTATTGATTGATTGGTTGGTTTTAGAAGTATTGGGGATTGAACCCGGGCCTTACACATGCTAGGCAAGGGCCCTACCCCTGGTCTATAGCCTCAGCCCTTTTAATCTGTTTATTTTGAAATAGGGTCTCACTTAGTGGCACAGGGTGGCGTTGAACTTGAAATCTGCCTCAGCCCCCCAACCAGCTGGAATTCCGAGTGGGCATGCCCAGCTAGCGCTATTTCAATAGAACAACTTTGGAAGTAAATTATGTACGCAATTTGAGGAAGGGGTGGGTAAGCTACAGTACACCCGTACATTAGAATGCTGTCTACGGAGCTGTTAGGGACACAGACAAATGCGTATGATATGCTAGAGAAACCACAAAAAAGTCCATGTAGACTCAGCTGAATTCATGCAAATATATAGAGTATAAGTAATTGTCTGAATGGATGGAGCTTAAAACTACTTTGTTGAAACATCAACCTGATCAGGAAAGAAAGGGCATATGAAATTTTGTTACTTCCAGTCTGTATTTGAAAAACTAGGGCACAGGAAGGAAAAAAACCCCAAAACTTTGATTAACTGGTGTTAAACAAAATACAGGTTTACTAAGTAGGTTAATCCTTTTAACACGGGCCTCCCTTTCATCTTAAAGGTTTCCATAGGAGTTAGTGATTTTACCTTTCAGACATATGTAGCTTTTTCCCTCTTATCAATGTGTGAAAATGGAAGCCAATCACAAGGGCAAATAATGTGGTATTTGTTTGTAACTCAAGTTTCGAAATGTTCTGTAGTATTAAGCAAAGTCTTCTCTTGCATGATACTAAGTAAACTTCTGAAAGAAAAAAAAGTAATTGTAAACATACAAAGTAATGAAAACTAAATATGCCAAAAAAACAGACTATAACTAACATTCAGTTAAGTTTTAGGTGATTTTTCCAGTTTTTCATGTTTTTTGGAATTCCCCCATACTTTCACATTTTCTAAAGTATGCACTTATTTTATACTTGAAGAAAGAAGCAAAAAGGACATAATCAAGACAGGGAACAGACAATCCACAGAATGAGAGGAAAGGTTTGCAGATTGTATCTCTGAAAAGGGTTTAATATGCAGAATAGGCGTAGGATCATTGCAACTTAAATATAAAAAGGCAATTCACTCAACTCAAAAATGCGCAGAGGAACTCAAATAGACCTTTCCCTAGAAAGGCTATGAAAGTTGGCAACCAGTACATGCCAAGATAGTTGGCATCATTAACCACCAGGGAAATGCAAATACAAACCTCACTGCAAAGCCACTTCATGCCTAGTGGTGACTGTCATAGAAAGGGGGCTGATAACAGGATGGGAGAGGTCATGGAGGAAGCAGAACTGTTAAACACTGCTGGGAAGACTGCAAAATACTGCAGCCACTATGGGAAGGGTTTGCTAATTCCTCAAAAAGTTAAACATGAAATGACATAAAATAGAGGCTGGGGAGATAGCTCAGCAGTCTAAGTGCCTGCCTGGCAAGTACAAAGACCCAGTTTCCATCTCCAGTACTGCATGCTGTACACCATGCTGGCCACTGAGATTGGGTGTGGTGGTGCACGCCTGTAATGCCAGCGCTGGGGCGGCTGAGACAGGAGGATCACTAGGAGTCCAAGTTGCGTAATGAGATCCTGTGCTAAATGAATGAATGAATAAGTAAACAAATATTTAAAAATTTATTTTTGAAAAAGAAATGACATAAAACCAACCAATTGCATCCCTAGGTATATGCTAGCAAATAATTGAAAACAGATACTACTTAAGCAAATGCATGGGGGACCGGGGATATAGCTTAGCAGCACAATGCCTGGCTGGTGGGCACAAGGTCCTGTGTTTGATTTCCAGTACAAAAGCCAAAAGATTAACAGCCACAACAAAAATTTAAAAATGCATGTACACTAATGATCTTAGCATTACTATTCATAGTACATACTAGCTTAAGGCTGAAAACAAGCCACATGGGCACCAGCAGATAAAGAAATGAATGAAATCTGATGTGTACACTTCAGTCCATGAAAAGGAATGAGATCCCAGTATATGATACAACATAAGTGAGCCTTGGAACATTATGCTATTGAAATAAGCCAGACACAGAAGCATAAATACTGTATGGTTCTACTTATATAAAATACAGAGAATAAGCAAATTCATAGAGACAGAAGAGATTAGCGTTTATGAGGGGCCAGGAGAAGGCAGCATGAGAATTTAAAGCTAACTGGGCACACAATTTCTGCTTCAAGGAGAGAACACTTTTGAAAGGGCTGGCCAGATAGCTCAACGGACTAAAGTACCTGCTTAGGCAGACGCAGGGGCCAGGGTTTGATCCTGGGCATGCCGTGCTGGTCCCACCCCTGGGGTGTGCTGAGAGAGCAATTGAGACTGGGTGTGGTGGTGCACACCTGTAATCCCAGCACTTGGGAGGCTGAAAACAGGAGGATCACTACGAGTCCAGTAGTGATGTGATACAGAGGTACTAAGGCCCACAGAAGAGCTTTCTAGAATCATAAAGCTAGTGCTCCTTTTCCATTTGAGGCAAGTCTGGCCTCACGAAGCGTTTTCTGTTCGGTCAGCTATGGTTGTGTAGATCTAGAGGTTATGTGGCATTTTAATCTTTCTATACCTGGTTGTAAGGTTTAGTTTAATTATTCCTTTGCAACACAGCAAATTTTTTTTCTTTTTTTCCGGAATCAGGGATTGAACTCAGGCCCTTGCACTTGTCAGGGAAGTGCTTATTCCACTGAGCCATCTCCCCGGCCCCAACACAGCAAAACTGTAGTCACCAAGCTAGCTGGTCTTTTGTATAATTTCTCCGAGACTCCAATTCTTTATAAAATAGGAAATGATACCTGCACCTACCTTACAGAGCTCTGGTGACACTTAAGGGAAACAAAGTGTAAGGGAAGTACTCTGCCCGTGGTCGGCAGGGCTCAAGGCCTTGCTGTTCAAGTGTCCTTCTCCACCCGCTTAACAGAACAGGCATGCCCGGAAGCCTGCTAGAAAGCAGAATCCCACCTCCCCGCCTCAGAATGCACACTATTGAGGTTCTCAGGAGGTTCTAAGTAAAAGCTATGATTTAAAAGATTTTATAAACAGTTCTCAACTCATAAAGATTGTTAAAATCATCTGGCCAGTTGTCTGCAGCCTTTCAAGATTTTTTAAATTTTGAGACAGGGTTTTGCTAAGTCACTAAACTGCATGAGTTAGATTCAAACTTGCAATCCTCCTGCCTCAGCCTCCCAGAGTGCTGGAAGTGCAGGTGGGCACCACTATACCACACCACCTGGCTAGTTTTATTTTTTTAAAGGATATTCCCAAGCATTTCCCCCTGCTCCAGGAAAGAAACATACTGATTTAACTGGACGAGGTACAGGGGCGGGGGGGGGGGAGGGTCACTGCAGACAAAAATATCTAAAAGCTTCTCAGCGAATTAGATGTGCTAATAGAATTTAGAATTACTGGGCTTCTCCAGCATGCTCTTTCCAATTAAAGCATTAGAAAAGTAGCATTTTCTAGATCTTTAAAAAATGGTATTTACTACCAGGCAAAGTGGTATACACTTGTAATCTCAGCACTGGGGAGGTTGAGGCAGGAGGACCACTGTGAGTTCAAGGCCAGCCTAGGCTTCGTAGTGAATTCCAGACCAGTCTAAGCTACATAGTGAGACCCTGCTTCAAAGAAATGACATTTGTTATGTGTGTGTTCCTTTATTGGAAACATACCATTAAAAAATTCAAGATATAAATGGATGGGCCAGGGAGATAGCTCAGTTGAATAAGCACTTGCCTGACAAGCACAAGGGCTTGAGTTCAATCCCTGGTTCCGGAAAAAAAAAAAAAAAAAAGGTAAGAATGGATGAAGATGTGGTTTTCTCGTGTGGTGGAGTACTAGTGTGCCATAAACAAGGATTGGTTTGGAACATTTCCAGGTAAATGGATGCACCTTGAGACCATACAGTTAGATGAAATAAATGGGACACACATATGCAAGTACCACATTGTTTCTCTGGTGGGAGAAACTGAGAGTGTAAATAAGGACCAAAATGGATACTAGGTATTGTGGGGTCGGTGAGACAGCTCAGTGGACTAAGCACCTGCTCAGGCAAGCTCAGGGGCCGGGGTTCAATCCTTGGCAGCGCATGCCACACCAGCCCCACCCCAGGCACACTAAGGCAGCCACCACGACCAGGCGTGGTGGTGCACGCCTGTAATCCTAGCCCTGGAAGCTGAAACAGGAGGTCACTAGGAGTCTGAGCTGCATAGTGAGACTCGGCACCAAATGCATGATAATAATTTTTTAAAAAGATAATATGTATTGTGAAATAGGAGGAAAATGTTCAAATGGGAAGGGAGGTGGGGAGGGGAAAGGAAGGAAAGGAGAAGAAAAAAAATTAGAAAAGAAGGAAAAGCCAGAAGCAAAGCTTTTGTAAACAAGGACAGGAAGAGGAGTTGAGAGGCGAGGAGATGGGGAAGATCCGCACCCAGATACAGCATGTGCAGGTACAAATCCCGCAATGGCTGAGGTCATTGTGTATATCTAAAACGTTCCAACAGTTTTAGTTTAAGGAAAAACTTTGAGATAAAAAAGGAGGGGGCCGGGAAGATGGCTCAGTGGAATAAGCGCTTCCCTGGCAAGCACAAGGGCTTAATCCCTGGTTCCACCAAAAAAAAAAAAAAAAAAGAAAGAAAGAAAGAAAGAAAGAAAGAAAGAAAGAAAGAAAGAAAGAAAAAAAAAAAAAAAGAAGAAAGAAAGAGAAAAAGATAATAAAGGAATATAGAAAAACTGATATTGAACTGCATAGCCAAAGCCATCTGAGTGCTATTTTCCTCTTGTCCTTGGGGTATGGGGTATCTTCGTTGACTTTTTCTGGTTTGATAAGGATGTGATTAATTTGTGGAGTTTGTTGGGGGGGAAATCAGGAATTGAACTCAGGACCTCACGCTTGCCAGGTAGGAGCCATGCTGCTGAGCTTTGGCCCCGGTCCTGCCTGTGATTAACTTACATGCTATTCCCGTGTGTGTGTGTGTGTGTGTGTGTGTGTGTGTGTGTGTGTCTGTCTGTCTGTCTGTCTGTCTGTCTGTCTTTCTCTCTCTCCCTGTCTCTCTCTGTGTGTCTCAGTCTGTCTCTCTGTCTTTCTCCCTCCCCTTTCTTTTACACAGCAAAATTCATTTAACTTTTTTTTGTGGCCTACCATCTAATGTAAAAACAATTAAAATATTTGTGCAATCCTCATGAAAGTATCATTTAAATCACTTGTATCATATAAAAGTCTTCTGTGATCTTATTTTTTATCCATTTGCCTTCTCTTAGATTTATAGTTGAACTTTAAAATTGTCCCACCATAATTATTTCTATTTGTTTTCATGTATCTAATAATGTGTTCTTTGTACCTTTTGATTCTATAGCCTATATCTTTAAATATGTTATTTTCAATTTTACTTTATCTAGTATTAATAACATTCTAATTTGGTTTGTCTCACCTAATTTTGTTTATGCCTTATTTTCTTTATATTTATTTATTTATTTTAAGGGACTTTAGGACAGGGTCTACAGAGTGTACTACGTACAGGGTCTCACTACATAGATCGGACTCCTAGTGATCCTCCTGTTTTTAGCCTCCCAAGTGATGGGATTACAGGGGCGTGCCACCACGCCAGTTTCAATAGTTTAGATAAGATATTATGTCTGCATCTTGTACTATGAATAACTACTATGAAGACAACAGTACGCAATGTATTAATTATTGTAACTGTCCTACTAACCTGTTTTGAAATTGTCTCACTGCTATTTCTTTCTCAATAAAATTAATTTAAAAAAAAATAGCCATCTGCGTGCCCCGGGGGTGGGGCCGGCACTGCACGCCAGGGATTGAACCCCGGCTGCTGTGCTCTGCTGTATGCTTTATTTTAAATTTAAATATATTTTTATT
>NW_004524704.1:1840713-1843185 GCF_000260255.1 Octodon degus
TGTTGTTTCATGTTGTCTCTGTGCATGCACGTGTGTGTCTTTGAACTTGGCGACGCTACACTCAGCTCCAGCTGTGTTAGCTTTCCTGGCTGTTTAACGATTCTCAAAAACATTTCTAACTTACGCTTTTTCACAACCAGGACACCGGAGAATGCGTAGGCAACGCCCTCGTGGGTGCGCAGCAGAGCCTGAGCTCCTTCTCACAGAACTGCCAGCTCTACCCAGGTGAGAGGCGATGGGCCTGGGCAGGCGTGCCGCAGCGAGGACGTCTTTGCCATCAAAGAGGCAAATACTGGGGGCCGGGGAGATGGCTCAGTAGAATAAGCACTTCCTTGGCAAGTGCAAGGGCCTGAGTTCACTCCCCGGTTCTGCGCCCCCACCCCCCCAAAAAGCTGCAAATACTCAGGGAGAATGTAGCATATTGATTGAGTCCCCAGCACCTGCTGGGCGAATGTTTCCCTAAACACACTGAGCTCTGCAGACCGTGAAAGGGCAGACAGAAAGGGCAGGTCACACGGACAGCCTCGCTGGTGCCTGCGGGGCCTAGGCGGCCGGTGGCTCAGGACGTGGGGTCCCGTGGGGGACAGGCGCTGGGCTAGGCTGCGCCTGCCGTGCACATGCTGACTTACCGTCTGCTTCTTTCAGGGCTGGATGTGGTGGAGCCGCCCGTCCAGGTGTGCCTTGGCTGCCCCAGTCACCTACCTGTGGACAGCCCTGAGCTGCAGGACTTGCTGGTTCACTCCATGAAGAAGCTGAATGCAGAGAACAATGAAACTTTCTATTTCAAGATTGAAGCCGTGAAAAAAGCAACAGTACAGGTCTGTAGACTGTGTCACAAGAATAGGAATGCTAGAGTCCCTGTCTTAAACCAGAGTCCTGATCCAGGGCAGGGGCTCCGGTTTAAGTAACTGGTCGTGAGCTTTGGTAGACTGGATTGCCAAATCCCAATAAGCAGCACACTTGGTGTGTGATCTCAGCCACATTTCTTGACACATTCTGTTTTCTGTGTGTAAACGATGCTGTGAAAGATCAAATAAGATATATGCGGCAAGCTACAGTGCTGTATAAAAAGCACCAAATGCTGCATTTTACTAAAATTCAGGGCTAGCAAAAGACTTTGGTTCTGTCTTTCTCTCATTATAGGATTAAGTATCAGCTGGGCGTGGTGGCACATGCCTGTAATCCCAGCACTCAGGAGGCTGAGGCAGGAGGATCACCGCAAACTCAAGGCCAGCCTGAGCTTCATAGTGAGACCCTGTCCCAAAAAGAACCAGAAAGATTTAGTGTCTTGGGTTCAGCCACTGAGCTACATCCTCAGCCCTTTTCTACTCTGACATAACTTCTCACTACATTCCCCAGATAGGACTGGAACTTTTGATCCTGTGCCGTAGCCTCCCCAGTGCTGGGATTACAGGGTGCCGGTCTTTGGCCTTCCCACACCCTTGTCTCTGTTACCTCCATAGTATTTCTACTACTTTTCCCTCTGCCTGGAAGTTTTCTCTCTTATGACTCTCTGCTCATGCCCTGTCAGTAGAGGACAAGGGGTTGGAAAATCAACTCAACCACAGCATCTGCCACTGTGTCCTGAGTGACCTGAGGTAGCCTCAACTTTTGGAAACAAGAGCCCAAAATGTGGTGGCACATATCTGTAATCCCAGCACTTGGGAGACTGAGGCAGGAGGGTTGCTGCAAATTTGAAGTCAGGCTGAGCTACAGAGTGCACTGAAGGCTAGCCTGAGCTGCACAATGAAACTCTGACTTAAAAAAGACCCCACCCCCCAAAAAAAATCAAAATGAAAGAAAATTAAAAGGGCTGAGATGGAGCTCAGTGGGAAGCCCCTAGATGCAATTTCTAGTATCACAAGAAACAAACTAGTAACTAAAGAGAGCAAATCTCTACCAGCGCCAGCACCTCATGCCCACCATGTCTACGGACAGAATTCTAAGCTAAAGATGGAAAGTCTTCCCTAAACACAAACTAAAAAAAGTAACCACATGTTGGCCAAGTTGTTGCAACAAGCCAACTAGAGCTTCCCAGTGTGGGAAGGAAATTCATCATTAAAAACTCATACTTTTAAGGGCCAGCCAGATAGCTCAGCGGACTAAACACCTACTTAGGCAGACGCAGGGACTGGGGTTCGGCCCTGCCTCTAGGGTGCGCTGAGACAGCAAATGAGACTGGACATGGTGGTGTGAGCCTATAATCCCAGTGCTTGGGAGGCTGAAAACGGGAGGAGCACTACTGTGATCTGTGTAGTGAGACCCTGTGACCCTGTACTGAATACATAAAAATTAAAAATTTTTTAAAAATGCACTTTTGGCTCAGGGATTAGATTTCAAGGAAGCCAAAATAGACATCTTTATAGACAATGATATTCAGTGTGCTTTTAGTTACAGGAACAAAAAAATGTGAAGCTGTCAAAATGATTAGAATAATTAGAGAATGCCTAGCATCTCTCTCTCTCTCTCTCT
>NW_004524704.1:1843695-1846217 GCF_000260255.1 Octodon degus
AGTTTTATAATAAAAAAGTAAACAAACTTAATTTTATAAAACCACAACTAACACTTGGATCTCTGCATGAGTCAAGCGTTCATCCTCATCTCATACACCATCACCAAGCATGTTCCACACGAGCGTGTGTGTGTGTGTGTGTGCATGTGTGTGTTACTGGGCACTAACCCAGGGCCTTCACATTGAGCTACAGCCCAAGCAATTTTATTATTTATGTCTTTATTTTTGTCTTTTTGAGACAGGGTCTCACTGTGTAGTTCAGGCTGGCCTTGAGCTCACTTAGTTACCCAGGCTGGTCTTGAACTGGCAATGATCCTCCCGCCTGAGCCTCCCAAGGGCTGGGGTTAGAAGCATGCTCCTCCTGCTTTTACCAGCTTGTTTCTTAGTTTACATGCTTGCTTTGCTATGAAATTCTCTTCTTCTAAATGATGCTGGAATTGTCAGCCGTATTCTTTACCTCAAAGTTTGGCAATCAAGGAAGAAACCATTCGTCCTCAAACACAACCATCAGGACCTCAGGGTAGTTAGTTTTCTCTGTAAATTAACCAGTGCTTGGTGTGTGCTTTAATGTTAGGATACCAGGAGCAGACCTGAGGAGCACAGGGCGTGAGACTGTGAGGCAGAGGGAGCCGACATCCCTTCCGTTAGCTGTCCGATCAATCAGAACTGAGGAAGAATTCCAAACCTACTTTGAACAGATGAATCTTCACTGATTCTTTCATTTAAAAGAGTGATGGGCTAGCTTAGACATTGTCACTCAGCAAAGCCATGGTGGAAGCCGCCAATTTTCAGGAAAACTGCATGATAAATGTGCTAAAAGCAAATCAGATGATCAGTTTGCCAAGTTCCTGAAGATTTATTTTAGCATCTTGCCTGGGGTTGGCGTCTTTAATCCTGTGTGGATCCGCTCCTATCCCGAAGGAGGTGCCAGTGTGGGGACTGCACAGCTCCCACACCTTCCCTGGCCCCCAGGGACTGGGCCTGAGATCCTGGATGTGCTCCCTGCCCCAGCTCCAGTGAGTAGACATTGAAATCTCTGCATATTTGAGAGCCTTTCCTTTACAAAGTTGTAGAAATATGCATTATCTGGACTTTGATACAGATGGCCACCTTGCCACCCCATTAGCAACGGTGCCAATTTATAGTCTACGCTTGTGCCCACCAAGCATAAGCCATTGGTTGGCATCTTGATTTCAGTTCTACTCCTGCCAGCTCTGATTGGGGCTGTTTCCACCCTTGCCAACACAGAAGAGTAGGAAGTTTGCTGCACTGCTTTCTCCTGTGTACGTCTTGGTTCATGAAACTGAACCATGCCTTGATCCTGGGGGCCCACCTTAGCTTCTTGCCTCACACACCTGCTCAGGTCCTTTGTGGATTTCTTAGTGTTGAGCTTTATCTGCACAAGAATATTGGTCTTGCACATTAGTCTTCCCTGCTTGCCTTTGATTTTGCTTAATGTGTTTTTTTGGTTTTTTGTTTTGACAGAGTCTACAGGGTGTTCAGGGTCTCACTGTGTAGATCAGACTCATAGGGATCCTTCTGTTTATAGCCTCCCAAGAGCTGGGATTAAAGGTGTGTACCACCACGCCCAGTCTCAATCACCATCTCAGCATGCCCTGGGGGCCAGGCCGACGTGGCAGGCCTGGGGATTGAACTCCTAGCCCCTGTGTCTGCTTGAGCAGGCACTTTAATCCACTGAGCTATTTGGCCAGTCCTTATTGTGATTTCTGAACTCAGTTTTCATGATCATCCAGTCAATTGCAAGCGCCATCTCCTCACTTTGTGTTTCCTTCTTCTAGGTCTTCTATATCCTGAGTTCTGAGTATCCTTGTATTTTTCTTGTTTCTTTCTTTAATTTTTAATATGCATTTGGAAATTATGTGACTATGTTTCTACAGTTGTTTACTTTTAAAATAAAACTTGGGCAGGATGGGTTGGAGCTGGGAAGATTTCTGGTAAGACTGGCGTTGGATAATCACGGCCATAAGGACATGAGGACACGATGCTGCAGCCCCAGAGTGAGAAATGTTAGTAGTTCTGCCTGATTCCTCCCTTCGGGCCCCCGAGTAGAGTTAAACCGTTAGCTGTAGTTTGCATCACAAATTATCCGTTTTCCTAGCTGGTATTGCATGGAGCAACTTTTTGTTTTCTTGTTTTTTGAGACAGAGTCTTGCTATGTAGCCTAGGGTAGACGTGAACCCACTATGTAGTCCAAGTTGGCCTAAAGCTCACAGTGATCCTCCTGCCTCAGCCTCCCAAGTGCTGGGCTTATGGGTGCAAGCCACCATGCCTGGCACATGGACAGATGTTATTGTCAAAAGAAAATAATCAATTTAAAGTACAAGCTTGAAATGAACCAGGGAACTCATAAACCCCACAGTGTAGACCCAAGAACCCTCTCGGAATCTTTCTCTCCAACTTCCGCACATACCTAGACTTTTAAAAGTTAATCAGGGGGCTGGTGAGATGGCTCAGTGGTCTAAAGCACCTACTTAGAACAAGCTTAGCAAAGTACAGGGACC
>NW_004524704.1:1847012-1853979 GCF_000260255.1 Octodon degus
GATGATAGAAAATCCAAATAGTTTTCCTACTTGTATAATTTAATCCACACCATTGCTTTTTTGGTTTGGTTTTATTTTGTGCTTTGTTTTTTCGAGACAGGGTCTTACTATGCAGTTCATACTGACTTTGAACTCACTGTATAGTCCAGGCTGGTCTCAAACTCCTGCCTAAGTCCCCAGAGTGCGGGGATCATAGGTGTGCACCCCCACACTGGCTCACACAATTTCTGTTGTAGTGGTAACTCAGTATGTCCTTGATTCGAGATTTGGCAGGAAAACAAGGTGTATTTAAGGGAAACATTGAAGCTTCTCTTCCTATTTCTTCAATGCTAGTACAACTTGGATTGTATTACAGTTACTAGCGCCTTTGCAGCTGTTGAACAGTACAATTCAGAAAAATTAGATCCTGCTTTTCTTCCATGTAGAAAAGGAAATTGGGCCAACCAACAGCCAAATATTTTAAATATAAGTATAAACTGAAACCTTTCGTATTGAGTGTTTGTACTTTTAGGGGCTGAAACTACATGCTGGTCAGTAGTGTACACATTAAACCATCAGGAGTCTCCCTTAACATTTCTTAGGGTAAAAGAATACAATCTATTTTTTTTTCCAAAGGCAAAAGATTTATACAATCTGAAGAGAAATGAGAGTACAGAGAATACAATTTGTTATGCAAATATTTATTAAGCACTTACATTATGCTAATTAATGTTCCAGATCGTGGCTGGGAAGAGATTTTCTATCGAGTTCACGGCGAGCGAAACCACATGTTCCAAAGAAAGCAACGAGGAATTAACCGAAAGCTGCGAGACCAAAAGTCCTGGGGTGAGTAGCCTAGTGGCGCAAGGGTCTTCTTTTTTTCTGCTGTAAACCTCTTTTACATTTTTAAGGTCCTGTTGTTAAAGCATTTCAAGTGTAACTCTGGTCTCTCTTTTGGCTCCTGTTCTCATGAATAGCAACGTCTAACTTGCAATGCCGATGTCTATGTGATACCTTGGGAGAGAAAAATCTACCCTACGGTCAACTGTGAGAAGCTTGGAACGGTAGGACTCTCATTACAGTCAGGATGGGGTCAGTTCTGCTCCTCTGGAAGAGGAGGTGACTGAATGAAATGAGGGAAGGGACTATCTTTTTAAAGTGGGGAGAATTCTCCTGTCTCTGTGATGATCTCTATTTTATTTTTAAAACAAGTTATGGTGGTGAGGATTGAACCCAGGGCCTCTCACATGAGAAACTGTACTATACCCCTAAGAACAGCCTAAGCCCCTGATTGCTTCTTTTTTGGCTAGAAAGGAAAGCAGTGATTGTGGTGACCACTTGCATTCACTCAGCATCCCTGGAACTTCTGTGGGCTGGTGGCAAGCCGCAGTGCCTGCTGGGAGGCGCTGGCCCACTGCCCTGGCCATCAGGGTGAGCCTCGGGGCAGACACAGTTCTCCTCTATGCTGGTTCCGACCACAGAGCTCTGTAAGGAAGGCTCAGCCTGCATTCACCAACCACAATCTGCATTTTAAAAAGATCCTCAAGGTCACACTGGTTCAGGTCTGAACAGCATTCCTTTTGCCAATTTTATAAGCCTTAAAAGACACCTGGGAGGTAAGCAGTGCTTTCTCCGCTGTCAAAGACAAGGCACTGATGTTAGACTCCAAAATCTCAGAGTAAATGAAGCACCCTTCTTAGAACTCGATGAGGGAGATACTGCCATTAATCTTATTTTGCAGAAAAGTGAGGCTAGTAGTGCTCTGAAGAAAACCTAGTTCAAATCAGAGCTCAGCTTCTTCACCCTAATATAGGTTACTAGAAAAGTCTGGCTCAGCTCCAGAGCCCACACTGCTTGGCCACTGTGCACTGTCTTCCGATCATTATGTTCTCACAGGTAATAATTCACAAATTCATAATGTTAGTACTAGATGTCTTTTCTCCCCTTTTCTGGTTTAGGTGCTTGCCCGTAGGTAGAGAATTTAATACAACATTACACAATGGCTGCGTGTCCAGTTCAGCAATGTGTCTTAACGTGTTTCAGCCCGACAAAGCGGTCACAAGTACGAGCTCCCTATACATTCTGCTCATAAGGACATTGTTGGCCTCTTAGGATTAAGGCAATGATGGTAATGATAATAGAAATAGTATCAATTAGTACATAGTATGCCACAGACTTACATAATCTTAGGCTTATGAGCTATATACAGTACTGTTCAGGCAGTTCACTTGATTTTCCCAGATGAAGACAAAACTCTCTGGCTTGTTTTAGAATGTGATTAAGAACAATGATCAACTGGGATATAGTTCAGGGCACAGTGCCTGCCTTGCAAGCCTGAGGTCCTGAGTTCATTCCCAGTACAAAAAAGAACAACGACCGATGTCCACGAATTTTAAGAACAATTACAAGAGGATAAAATATTACTCATCTTTTCTGAAAGGTGAATGTTGTGTTTATGATTGGGCAAAGACCTGCCCTAGCATAAACAAGGGGAGCACAGCATGTCTTCTTTCTTCCTTGGTTAGTGTGCTTTTTGCAATAATGCGTTCCCTTTAATATCTTCTGTTTAGATGACACTGATGCGAAGGCCTCCGGGTTTTTCACCTTTCCGAGCAGCACAAATAGAGAGGACAGAAGAAACAACTGTAAGTGCACCCTACACTTCCATGGCAGCTGTACAAGATGAAGAGCAGGATCCAGAAAGAGAACAAGAGCCTGCTCCTGGGCATGGCAGGGGCCATCAAAGGCAAACAAAACATGGGCTTGGCCATGGCCATAAATATAAGCATGGCCTAGGCCATGGACCTCCAAAGCAACATGGCCTTGGCCATGGTCACCAGCAGCAACATGGTCTTGGTCATGGATATCAGCCTGAACTTGACTCTAACCTTAAACATCAAAGAGGGCATGGCCCTGACCATGGACATAACGATAAGCATAAGCATGGTCTTGGCCATGGTCCTGGAAAGCATAAAAATAAAACCAAAAGCAATGGAAAGCACAGTGACTGGAGAACAGAGCACTCGGCAAGCTCTGCACAAGATAGTGCTACATCCTCTCCGCACATAGAAGAGAAGACAGAAGGGCCGACTCCCCCTCCTATCCTAGCCCGACCAGGGGTAGCAGTTACCGTTTCTGGATTTCAGGACTCAGATCTCACTGCAACTGTGATGCCCACCACGCCACCAGCTCCCACAGAGAACGAGGATGACTGGATCCCAGATATCGTGATAGAACCTGATAGCCTTTCCTTCAAAGTGATACCTGATTTTCCAGAAACAGCCTCCCCCAAATGTCCTGGACGTCCCTGGAAGCCAGATGATAGAAAGTCTCCCATCTTGCAAATGATTGAATTTCATGATTTTGATCTCTTGGATGCTCTTGATTAACTTACATGGCCATGGTATTTTTCTAACATTTCATCATCCCTTTCCTCATTGTCTAAACATAACTATCCTGACATATGGCAGCAAAAGCCACGAAGCTTCAAACAGCCTAGAGAGAAGTGGTGAGATGCCCAATAGGGAAGCCCTAAATCTGTCTGTCTGTATGGGTTTTTTTTTTTTAATGTTTTTGACATAGGATCTCACTACATACTTCACGCTGGTCTTGAAGTCACTTTGTAGCCCACGCTGGCCTCAAACTCCCAGCAATCCTCCTGTCTCAGCCTACCCAGAGCTTGGATTATAGGCAGGGGACACCATGCCAGGCCTCATCAGTCTCTATGGACTTCATAAAATTGAGTGCTAAGTCTTTTCTCAGTCTTCCTCAGAAGGAAGACTAGCATAGAAATTGGGCAAACTCATGGCCCACTGCAGTTTGCTTCTCTGATCATTGATGTGTATCTTAAAATGTGTTCTGTCAGGCCAAGGATCACAGTTCAGCGGTACAACACCTGCCTGGTATGGGCAATGTCCTGAGTTTGAGTCATGATACCAAAACAAAAAAAAAGAGGGCCAGGGAGATGGCTCAGTGGAATAAGTGCTTCCCTGGCAAGCGCAAGGGCCTGAGTTCAATCCCCGGTTAAAAAAGAAAGAAAGAAAGAAAGAAAGAAAGAAAGAAAGAAAAGAAAAATACATGTTGTAAATTTTCATGGAAATATTCTTGCCATTCTCAATAAGCTGTGGCACCTGGTCCCTAAGTGTGTGTGAAAATAAGAGAAGTCAAAAGACTGGGTGCCGGATTTATTAATGGGATAAAAATATAGAAAAACTTCCAGATACCAATGATGACTAAGAAGAAGGAAAGACAAGTTGGCCACAGGGAAGGGAAGCAGAAATGAGCCTGACTTTGTTTCCACAGCGGGCCACGTCCATCAGCGAGGCCCTCCCTCCTGGCCAGTGGATTCCGGTCATTCCTTATCTAAATAGGGGTGTTTCCCACAAGTCAATAATTTCTGTGCACTTATTAACTGTTCTTTGCAACAAGGGTTTCGAGTAAGAGATTTTGGTTTATTTTTGATGTTAGATTGAATAATACTTTGTTTTCCGATGACCTGAGTTTAATGATAAGGATAATAAAGATGAAAAACACAGGAAGTAATAGAAAAGCTGGCTTTCACTGGGTATGAAGGCACACACCTGTAATAGGAACACTCAGGAGGATGAGGCAGAAGGACTTTGATGAGTCTGAAGCCAGCCTAGGCTACCTAGTGAGTTCAAAGCCATGTTAAATTACATATACAATCATTGTCTCAGAACAAAACAAAACAAAAAACAGAGGCCGGGGAGATGGCTCAGTGGAAGAAGTGCTTCCCTGGCAAGCGCAAGGGCCTGAGTTCAATCCCTGGTTCCGGAAAAAAAAAAAAAAAAAAAAAATCAGACATACTAAGGCAACTTTTTATATATATAATTGACAAGAAAATATGTGATAAAAACTTTCTTCAGAATTATAATGAGGAAGACCGGGCTTGGTGGCACACACCTGTAATCCCAGAGCTTGGGAGGCTGAAAACAGGAGGATCACGAGTCCAATCTGTATAGTGAGACCCTGCAGACCCTGTACTAAATACATTTTTTAGAAAATTGTAATGAGGAAATTCCTCTTTACGTCACCTTAAAATCATGAAAGAGACTAATGTTCTTTCATTGCCTTAGTGCAATGAAGCGTATATTTTATAACCCACACTGTATTTCAGCCTAGGGAATCAAGGTCTGACTTTTTAACAGCTACCTACTGTGGATGTGAATGTCACTGCTATTTCAATTTATTTGATGCATTGAAGCTCTGAGTTTTTAGTTCACTTCAAATATTGTTGGCACTTTAAATAAAAACCCAATAATACCAAGGGAAAAATCTCACCTTGTCAACTGGCTGCTTCATTCGTTTTAAATCCAACACTAATGTAACATTAACAGAGTTTTACTGTACTTACAGAGGCGTCTAAAGTCCTGCGAGTACAAAGCCTGGCCCCCAAAAGCAGGGGCAGAGCCGGCCACCACGAACAGGGTCCCTTGACCAGAGGGCGGAGTCTTCACGCCTGGCACATTAGCCTCCAACAACCACTGCCAGCAGCCTGAGTGGAGACCGGAAGAAGCATTTGGCACTTAAATAGAGAAGAAGGCCATTTTATCACTCTGTTCCTGGGTGAAATAAAGTTCCAACCTGAGAGATGTGCGTGGTTTCCTTTCGGCCATAGCCATCAGGAGGCCAGTTCTGGCGGCTCGCCAGCACTACGGGTCTGCCACAAAGGTTCACATCCCGACCCTGAACTCGGGCCAAGGCAGGAACCCTTAGATGGCATCTGCCTGCTGCCCCCAGGGTCACCATCGCCACAGGGGCTGAATAAGGTGTTAGCACCTCAAGTTCCCACAGCCTCCCTTCTGCCTTCCCTCCCCTTGAGTCCTGCGAAAACTAAGAATAGCAGGGCTGGTCAAATAGCTCAGCAGATTAAAGTGCCTGCAAGCAGGCGCAGTGGTTGGGGGTTCAATCCCCAGGCCTACCATGCCAGCACACCCCTTTCCTCTGCCCCCGGGACACACTGAGATGGCAATGGAGACTGGGCATGGTGGTGCATGCCTGTAATCCCAGCACTTGGGAGAATTCAAGTACTATGAGTAAACAGGAGAATCACTACGAGTCTGATCTAGTAGTGAGACCCTGAACAGCCTGTGAACCCTTCCTTAAAATACAGAAAAAAAAAAGAAAAAGAGCTCCATTTGCTCATTATTGGTTCTCTAATCTAGATAATTACCAAAGAAGAAAAAAGGCTTGGTTAATATAATGCCTAGCAACTTCCTACTATCAGAAAATATCTAATCTCCAAGGGAATTTGGAAATCTGTTTCTGATGCATGTAGAAGAGAAAATAGAAATGAAATGAAATGACAAATTTTAAGTTTACTTTAACAAAAATATTTATTAAATGCAATGGCAGCCATTGACTGTGTCAGGCCATTTGCTTTTGACAAGCAGCTTAATCCGCAGGGCCCTGCTGAGCCCCACAATCAGCTTGCTTTTATGGGAAACTGTTGCTCCCAGCGCCCTGCCCAGGGCCACACAGTTAATAAGTGCCAAGGCTGGCGCTCAGACTCAGGCCTTTTGAACTTCAGTCCACCAAGTCAGACTGAAGCTTTATCATAAATGTTTCCAGTTCTGGCGTGGTCGAGATTTCAATCAAAAAATCCTTGCAAATATTTCATGTAGCTGGTGCTGTTCTGAGAGATACACATAGTAAACTATTGCTAAGTAGCCTTAAGTCCTGGAAAGCAGAGACTTTTTTTATTTTTTAAAGAATGCATAGGGCCGGTGGTATGACTCAGTGGACTAAGCACTTTAAGTCCAGAGGCCAGGATTCGATCCCTGGCATTGAATGCCAAGCCAGCCCCACCCCTGGGCATGCTGAGCTGGGGATGGAGTCTGGACGTGGTGGTGTACACCTGTAAGCCCAGCACTAGGGAGTTAGAAATCAGGAGTCAGGATCACTATGAGTCCAAGCTGGGTAGTGAGACCCTGCACATACACACACACACACACACACACACACACAC
>NW_004524704.1:1854474-1857214 GCF_000260255.1 Octodon degus
AAAAAAATAAATAAATAAATAAAAGACTTAGCTATGACAAATTGCGCTGCTATAAACATGGGCACTCATATATCACTGTGGTATGATGATTTCAGTTCTTTTGGAAAAATACCTTGGACGGGAATAGCTGGCAGAAGAGACATTTTAATAGGCATAAATCCTTTTCTTCAAAGAGCTCACCATCCATTTGGGAAGTCAAGCAAGTGTAGGAGTCCACGCATGATCAGCTACCTGTGGAACCCAGAGCCCACCTGGCCCTCGCGTCTGGAAGAGGCTGTCAGGCAGAGGCACCAACTTGGAAAAGCAGAATGAAGCCCGACTGGGAGAGTGGAGTAGGCTGCAGCTTCCCCGGGGCAGTTCCTGCTGCGCTGTTGCTCTCACAGTTTTTGACATTCTGAAGATTCTAAGGGGCATGACTCAGAATGCAAAGGTCAAGGTTCTGTTCCAGCTGGCTCCGGACCAGCCCATTTCAAGGGTGAGGTGATGCTCTGGGATGACACATACAACCTTCAGTCTCCCTTTACCAGCAAGAGCTCAGTGTTTGCTCTTCAAGCCTTGATTAAAAATCTTAACGTTGAATTTCCAGTGACCTAGTGCCTGCCTCGCTTGCTTGCTTTGCCTCAGCACTGAGGGGGGAGCTCTGGTCCTTGCACACGCCACACAAGTGCTCCCCACGGAGCCACTCCCAGGCCTGTCCTTCCTCACGTCAACAACACCTGCACTCTCCTCTGACTCTGAAGCCAAAGGCATGCCTCAGGTTTATGACTCTGGCCTGGAACCACACTGTTTCATCCCTTTATGCTTCTCTTCAGTGACGGAACTTCCGTGAGTCTAGTCCAGCCCATTCTTTATGCTGCCTCCCAGGTCTAACTCCTCAGAGGAGCCTTTATTGGTGCCTCACCGCATCCTGCACTTCCTGCTGAGCTTGATTCCAAAACACCTCTCTCACGGGGTGCATAGTGTTTTCGGCCCCATCCCCACCTGACCCACATCCATGCTTCCTGTCCACTAGGGCCCTTCCCTTTACCTGGTGGGAGCGGTGACTTCAGAGGACCCCGGAGAAATGGTGCCACCCACTGCCCTAGAAGCTCCAGCCTCCCAAGGAGTTGGGGATTCAGGCTCTCCCGCTGCACGAGCACCAGGCAGGACACCATCTCAAGACCTCTCAGAAACGCGTGTGTGAAATCACGCAGAGCTTTTACCTTCAGTCTTTACAGGCCTCTCCATTTGAACATGGCACTGTCCTTCACAAGCCTCTGGCTGGAGGTATTACGCAGTGTGTCCACAACACAGACAGTGCTGTGAAATGCTTCAGAACCAGGGCTCTGTACTTAGAACTAAAAATCCTAAAGCTCGCCATTTATGTAACTTCTTCAAGTCTAAAAGTCTTCATCAGAAATAGTAGATTAGGGGCTGGGGATATGGCTCAGTATAATAAGTATTTCCCTGGCAAGCGCAAGGGCCTGAGTTCAATCCCCAGTTCCACCAAAAAACAAAACAAAAAAAAAAGAAACAGTAGATTAATAATACAATCACCTTGGGCCGGCGAGATAGCTCAGGGGACTAAGCGCCTGCTTAGGCAAGTGCAGGGACCGGGGTTTGATCCCTGGTACAATATGCTGCACCAGCCCCACCCCCAGGCATGCTAAACTGGCCGTTGAGTCCAGGCATGGTGGCACACACCTATAATCCCAGCACTGGGGAAGCTGAACACAGGAGCATCACCACGAGTCTGAGCTGCATAGTGAGAGCTGTCAACCAACCAACCAATCAATCACCCCCTAGGCATGCTATGAGGATTAAAAGGCATTCATTCCTTTTTCTTTTTTTGCAGAACCGGGAATTGAACTCAGGCCCTTGCACTTGCCAGGCAAGCAAAAAGGCATTAATTGCTATAACTGTATTGTATTACTGAATGTGTTTTAAGCACTTAGTGACAATGAGCCGTAAGGACATGAACAGGACACATACAATCTTTCTTGTAGAGTTTAGCTCTGGGAAGAAAGGTTTTGTCAGAAAATGAGCTGTATGGGGGCCGGGGAGATGGCTCAGTAGAATAAGCGCTTCCCTGGCAAGCACAAGGGTCTGAGTTCAATCCCCGGTTCCACCAAAAAGAAAGAAGAAAGAAAGAAAATGAGCTGTGTGGGAGCTGTGTGTGATGTAGTATGGACACAGCTTTGTCTTTGCAGGTATGCTTGGCATGCAGGTGTGCTCGGGATGCAGGTGTGCTCGGGATGCAGGTGTGCTCGGGATGCAGGTGTGCTCGGCATGCAGGTGTGCTCGGGATGCAGGTGTGCTCGGGATGCAGGTGTGCTCGGGATGCAGGTGTGATGGGCTTGCGTCAGGCTGCTGGCAGTATTCACTCCCTTCTTTCCACCTCTCGGGTCTTAACCCGCGCTGTGCATAAGGATGGCCTAGTGTACTGCAGATTGTTTGAATTCAAATCTCTGGCAGGAGTTTAGGGTATTGGTCTTTCCCAAAATTCTCCACTGTCTTTAATTCATCTCTGAGTAGGAACAGCTGGTGGAGTCCCTCTCTGGCCTTTTTTCTTTTCTTTCTTTCTGTCTGTCTGTCTGTTTGTCTGTCTTTTTGAGATGGTCTCGATGTTCAGTTCAGCCTGGCCTTAAGCTCACTCTGTAGCCCAACTCTGTAGCTGGTCTTGAAATTGCAACAATCCTCCTGCCTCAGCCTCCCCCGTGCTGCTAGGACTGCAGGTGTGCACCACCATATCTCTAATAGC
>NW_004524704.1:1858323-1859384 GCF_000260255.1 Octodon degus
TTATAAACTTCAGCAGTGTCTTTTCCAAATGTCTTGAAGTTTTCCACAGAAGGAATCAGGCTGTGAATACAGCAGGTGGTAAGCTCTCTCCTCCTCCCCCCTCTCTCTGATCTTTTTGCGTCTTTACACTTGCATTCTTTCATAATGATCACAGTCCAGGGTGAGAGGACTCAGGCAGGGGGGTAAAGCCCCTAGCGGTGACTGTGAGGGTGGACATTGGGGACCCAGCTGTCCTGGGAGCTGACTCACAAGAGGCACCTGAGGGCCTGGCCCTGGGAACAAGCGTCTCCATGAGTGAGAGGTGACTTCCTTGCATGTTTGACCTTGCTGAGGTGACAGAGCCCGGAGCCCTCCTGGGGCAGTGTCCCCCCATGAGACCCCAGGATCCTGGTCACCTGATGCGCGTGAGCAGGCCCCAGTGTGCTTCCTCTGTATCTGGTTCTTTGAGTACTTTGGGCTCGGCTGGGAGTTTTGGACGTTCCTTTTCTACCTAGCTGTGATTTCCGTCCTCTGAAAGTTCCTGTACAGCCAGGAGGATCTAGGGCTCCAGCCTTCAGAAACCTTTAGTTGGAGGGGATATAGCTCAGTGGCACAATGCCTGCCTGGTAAGGGCGAGGTCCTGAGTTCAATTCCTAGTACCCCACCCCCCAAGGTCTGAAACCTGCAACAGGAAAAGCTGGCTGTGTCCCTGGAGAATGGGGCATGGCGATGTCACAAGGGTCTGAGACAGAGCCTGCCCCAGCAGAGGCCTTTGAAATCTAGGCCCAGGAAAATGTCACAAATGCAAAGAGGGACACTGAGCCAGAATAAAAGCCTTCCGTCCACAGAGGAGATGAACATGGCCACAGCCCTCTCTGGAGGGTCCAGCCCTCTCAGTGCACTCTGTGACTCACAGCTGGAGCGTATCACAGGTTTCTGACTCAGGAAAGATATCATCTAAATGGAAAAGTTTAGGCGTAGATGTGAGTTCAAAACTATGTTTCCTTGAATGTGGTATCAAATGCTTGTAATTCAGTACTGGGAGGCTGAGGCAGGAGGCAAGTTGGGCTACATAGTGAGTT
>NW_004524704.1:1861749-1870760 GCF_000260255.1 Octodon degus
TGTGTATTTTTTTGAAACACAATTATTAGGGTTGGGGAGAAAGCTCAGCAGCATAAGCGCTTACCTGAAACACAATTATTTCTGAAACAAACAGTATTGAAGAAAGTTATTTTATGCCAGGAGTTAGAAATGCAAGAAGCCAAGTCAGATGTTCAGCAGTCAAGGTCTCTAAGCTTTTGGTCTCTAAGAGACAGGGTCTTTCTATGCAGTTCAGTCTGGCTCTGAACTGGCTTTGTAGCCAAGGCTGGCCTTGACCTCCCAGGGATCCTCCTGCCTCAGCCTCCTGAGGGCTGGGATGACAGGGATGAATTGTTTTCAAGGAAGTTTTGATTATGAGATCATTTGTTGCCTTCTCCAGAGATGATCTGTTGTGCCCTAGGGGAGAAAGAATTCAGGAAGATCTTGTGTCTGCTGACTTCAAAAGGGTTTAGGATGACACTGACTTGGATATTTTGGGCAGACTACATTAGAAAAAATAATTGCTAGGGTGGTGCATGGCTGTGATCTCAGAACCCAGGGAGGCTGAGGCAGGAGGGTCACCATGAGTCAAGGGCAGCCTGGGCTACACAATGAGTTCAAGCCCAGACTGAACTACATAACAAGATCCTGAGATCCAGAGTTCCATCTCTAACCTTGACAAAAGGTTTTTTAAAAAGGCAGGTAGGTGGCCTATGCCTATAAGGCCAGTGCTTGGCGGCTGAGGCAGGAGGATCACCAAGAGTTTGAGGCCAGTCTAGGCCACACAGTGAGCTCAAGACCAGCCTGAAGTGAGTTTAACCCTTAGCGAGTGTCAGCTTATTAATTTACTAGTTTTGTTTCACTTGCTTCTTCACTTTAGGTACCTACAGATACCAAGCTTTCCCTGAGCTCAGCTGGATTTAAAATAATTTATGAACCAGGGAGATAGCTCAGTGACCTAAGTGCCTGCCTGGCAAGCACAAGGTCCTGAGTTCGATTCTCAGTACTGCAAAATAAATATATAAAATTACATGTTTTCTACTATATTTTGGGGCCAGGGAGATGGCTCAGTAGAGTAAGTGCTTCCCTGGTAAGTGCAAAGGCCTGAGTTCAATCCCTGGTTCCACAAAAATAAGTAAATAAATAAAGAAAGAAAGAAATTACGATGCCAGGCATTGTGGCGCATGCCTATAATCCCAGCCCTTGGGAGGCTGGGGCAGGAAAACTGCTGTGAGTCTGAGGCCAGCCTGGACTGTGTAGTGAGTTCAGTGACAACCTGCATCACACAGCAAGATTGTGTCGCAAACAAATAACAACAAAAGATAAAAACAATTTGCACTGTCATTCATCTAGCCTTTCTGAAAGGTTACACCAAGGTCATCGTCTGGGGTCACATCAGCTCACTCCACAGGGAGCTTCAGTTCTCCTCGTCTCTGTAACCACCCGGGTCAAGGTCTCCTTCCTGCCACAGCACCTGCTCCTGTCTGCAACATAAATAACATCTTCCAGGGCCAACTCTTAGTAATCATATTCTCAGTCCTACCTGAGCACTTAGGAGTGAATTTCCCCCCTTGCAACTGTTCTCTGGGGTCCTTATCCACTGCTCTTTCCTCTGATTCCCGCGTCTGCCTGTCCCGTCCTCGGTGTGACTCCTTTCTTTGCTGACTCTCCTGTCCAGGGGCCTGATAGTACATGCCTGTAATTCCAGGGCGTTCAAGGACAGCCTGGGCTACATCAGGAAACTCATCTCAAAAACAAACACAGGGACCGCCTAATGGAGGATTAAAGTGTCTGCTTAGGCAGATGTAGCTTCTGGGGTTTGATCCCTGGCCTGCCTTGCCGGCCCTGTCCCCAGGGCGCCCTGAGATGGCGATTGAGACTGGACACGGTGTTGCTCACCTGTAATCCCAGCTCTTGGGAAGCTGAACACAGGTGGATCACTACAAGTCCAATCTACGCAGTGAGACCCTATGAACCCTGTAGACCCTAAAATACAAAAAAGTAAAAACAAAAAACAAAACACAAAAGATGTTGACTGCCTCTGGACTATGTATCTGACCCAGATCAATAATTCTGCACTTGCTCCTTCGATACTACCAACCGTTCCAGTGGTTTTAAGTGTCACATAAATGTCCAAGTCACCTAAATCCAGATCTTCCTTTCTTTCCTTTTGTGTGTGTGTGTGTGTGTGTGTGTGAGAGAGAGAGAGAGAGAGAGAGAGAGAGAGAGAGAGAGAGAGAGAGGGTTTTGCTATGCAGTTCAGGCTGACCCTGCACTCTCCCGCCTCAGCCGCCTCCAGCTGAGCTCACAGGGCCGGCACGCCCAGCAGCAGATCTTTCCGTCTGCTTGCAGCCTCACATAGCCAACTCCCCTCTCAACAACCTTGTTTTAAAGACCCAGGTCCATATGAGAACTCTCCACGTGATGCCTAGTGCAGTAACCAATTGAGGAAAGTGAATCACTGGGGTGGAAAATCACCCTGTGAAAAGCTCCCTGCATAGGGGAGGAAGCAGACATGGCCTTGCCCAAGTGTGATAGTGCCAGTTGGCAAAGCCACGCCTCTCCCCAGGGCCACTGACTTAGGGGTTACTCTCAGGCGGGCTCCTCAATCCAGGAGGCAGGAGACCTGGGAGCCCACTCCTCCAGTGCATGATCAGAGGGCCCCTGGCACAGGGGCAGGGGACCCGACACTGACACTGCATCGGTCAGCACTGCACAGCCAGGACCCTGATGAGTACGTAGTCTCCCTTAGGGTAGAGACTATGCTGCTTCCACAAACCCCTGAAGTCCCTGCTAAGCCCTGAAAGCCCCAGACTCCTACCGCTCCTGCCTCTCTGCCTGTTACTTTGTTGCCCTTATATTTCAAAATCAATTTCCCTGCGCCTTCTCCCCCCTTCCAGGATGTCCTCCTCCATCACCGTTGGCCACCACCTGTGTGAGCCGGAGCCCTCGGCTGCTCCGTAGGGTGACTGGCTGTTCATCCGCTCTTCTCCATCTGCCCGGGGACCCAGCTGTCCCTCCCACGCTATTTCTGGTCACTGTTTCCCCATTTGCTTTCCATTTTAGGAAGCCTGGGCTGTTGTCGCAATTTCCTTTAATGTTAGTCTTTAAAAGCATCCTTCCTTTCTGGGTGCACCTGCAGGGGCTCCAGGCAGGCTGCTCTGCGGCCTCAAAGACGCCATTGCCTCCCCGAAGCTGGAGGCCTGCGGCCACCTGCCCTCGACAGACCATAGCTTGGGCTTTGTTCACCTCCTGTGTGCTCCTCCTTGTGTGCTCCTCCCTGGGTCTCCCTCCCTGTGTGTCACCCGCCCCCACCCCGTGTGCCCTCTCCCTGTGTCCCCCTCCCTGGGTCCCCCTCCCTGAGTCCCCCTCCTTGGGTCACCCTCCATGTGTGTCACCTTCCCTGTGTGTCCCCCTCCCTGTGTCCCCCTCCCTGTGTGTCCCCTCCCTGGGTCCCCCTCCCTGAGTCCCCCTCCTTGGGTCCCCCTCCATATGTGTCCCCTTCCCTGTGTCCCCCTCCCTGTGTGTCCCCTCCCTGTGTCCCCCTCCCTGTGTGCCTGTGACGCTCCAGATCTCAGGGACCCAGTCCATGATGGGGCGGAGGCCTTGGCGTGCTGATGTTGGAAGTGGCAGGAGCCAGGTGTGAGGCAGAAAAAACCAAGCAAGGCCTCAGAGGGAGGGCAGCCGAGCGCCTAAACGGAGCCGTTGTGCGCATGCTCCAGCGCCTGGGTGTAATCCTTGCGCACCCCACCTGCGGCCTGCCGAAAGCGAAAACCTCTCTACTGTATTTTAGTGAGTATTCAGGAGCAGGCAGGAGATACAGTCAGCCTTCAGATCTTATTCCAAATGGAGACATTAGCCGGGTTATAGCTCAGCGGAGCAGCGTCTGCCTGGGCGCAAGGTCCTGAGTTCGGAAAAATAAATGGAGATTTTTTATTTTATTTTATTTTTTATGTATTTAGTACAGGGTCTACAGGGTGTCATTACGTAGATCGGATTCGTAGTGATTCTCCTGTTTTCAGCCTCCCAAGCGCTGGGATTACAGGCGCTCGCCACCACGCCCAGTCTCAGTGGCTGTCTAAGGGCGCCCCAAGGGTGGGGATGGAACCCCGGTCTCTGAGCTTGCCTAAGCCAGCGCTTTTGTCTGCTGAGCTATCTGGCCAGCCCAGAGATTTTAATCCATAGCGGAAACATCTTCCCGGGACTGAAGGCAAGGAAGGGTCAGAGTAGGGCTGTAGGTGTCCCAGCCCACAGAACAGGGACTGGATTCTCAAACTCGGGGCGGGGGGAGCCTTAGAACCTGCCCTGCTAAGCAGTCAGCCAAGGCACTGCCCAGCTCCAGAGCTCACCAGGGAGTCCCCTGCCCTCCAGCCACCGCTCGCCTCTGTCCACCGCTCACCTCTGCTCCACCCTCCCCTCCAGCCCTCCTGTCCTCGGGAACCGGCCTGTGGCAAGGAGAGGCTGAAGGCTGGCCAAGGCAGCAGCCTAGGCCAACACGTTACCTTTCCTTGTCCCTTGTCTGTTAGCTCCTGGCCCTGGGGGCGTCTACCGGGCCTACAAATATATCCTTCTCCTCTGTCTTATCAGACTCCTCCTTTCTAGAAACTGCTAAACTTTTCCATAGTGGCTACCATATGTTACATTCCCTCCAACAACGCAGGACGATGCAGTATTGGGTACAGTTATAATACTCTTTCTTTTTCTTTTTCTTTTTGTCTTTTTGGGACAGGATCTCTGTATGCAGCTCAGGCTGGCCTTGAGCTCACTTTGCAACCCAGGCTGGTCTTGAGGTCACAAGATCCTCCTGCCTCAGCCTCCTGAATGCTGGGATCCCAGGCATGCGCCACCATGCCCAGTTTACTGTTGACTTCTGATCTTTTTTGTTGTTGTTGTTATTAAGATAAAATAATAAGGACCTGGGCTTTGTGGTGTGTACCTAGAATTCCAGCCCTTGGGAAGCTCAGACAGGACCACCTGAGCCTAGGACCTGAAGACCATCCTGGCAGCGCAGAAAGACCGTCAAAGTAGCTAAGATAAAATGAAAGAATGAGGAAAGAGGTATCTCCCACCGAGAGGACGGAGGTGGGCTCTGGGTTCCTGCACTAGCAGAGGCAAGGCCTGCAATTCCCAGCTGGAGCTGGGGGTGGCGGTGCATGGCCCGAGTCTAGCACCCAGAGGCTTGGGCAAGTCAGAGCGAAGCTGGGCAGTTTACTACGTGTGTAGCCTCCTTGGACACTTGGGTTCCGAGTGTGCATCACCGGGCCTGGCTATTTTTATGTTTTTTTTTTTTTTCTTTCAGCCCATCCCACCCCGGAGGCAGGGCTGGTGTGGCACGTGGTGCCAGGGATCGAACCGCAGTCCCGTGCCTGCCTAAGCTTGCCCAAGCAGGTGCTTTAGACCGCTGAACTATCTTACCAGCCCATATTTCTATGGTTTTATGGAAGAATAGCTTCATTTTCCATATGTATAGCATGTACTGTTGAAGTATTAGGAGCGAAGCATCTACACCTGGCATTGTAAGAGATTTGTAGAACACAGAACAAACACTGCGACATTGTTCCCAAATGGTAAATATGATTGAATTTATGAATGAAAAAGCTCTTCCCACCTCAGATCAGCCCTAACACATCTGGGTGGAAGGGCGGATCACAGGAATCTGCATTGCAACAAGATCTTCTTACTGACTTTTTCTTTCTTTTTGAGACAGAGTTTCACTATGCAGTTCAGGCTGACCTTGAACTCACATTCTAGCCCAGACTTGCCTGGAACTCACAGTAATCCTATCTCAGGTCCCATTGATTTTTTTTTTTTTTTGACATCCTGTTATAATTTTTAATTTGGGGGAGGGGGTGTGGTGCTAGGAATCTAGTCCAGAGCCTTGTACATACTGAGCATGGATTTTACCACTGAGCTACCCTCCCACCAGCCCTCAACCAGTTTTGGTCTTCTGAGTTGAGGGACAACAACAGCCTTCTCTTTTAGTCTTTTTGCCTTAAGAGTGTAAAACAAAGCAAAACAAAACTTGCCAGGTGTGGTGGTGCACAGCTGTAATCCTAGCACTCTGGAGGCTGAGGCAGGAGGATCACTTTAAATTCAAGGTCAGCTGGGCTACAAAGCTAGATCCTGTCTCAAAAACCAAGGGCGGGGGCAGGAAAATGTGTCATGGCTACACAATGGAATTAAATAACCTTAGAAAAATGAATTCAGAAGCAGGCCTTACATAGTTCAACAGTCCCTTTCAAGGTCTGTTTTCCCCATTTCTTTTCTTATCCTTATTGTTCTCCGTTGTATGAATTAGTGGAAGGATGAAGCAGCACGCGCAGCCTTCCAATGGTCTGGGAGTGTGTGGGCCGCCTTGGGGACTGTCCTCTAATTTCCTCCTGCAACTGAATAATAAAGAGGCCCATGGGCAGTGCCACCCCTGCCCAGCTCCAGGCAATTCTTCGCAAATGTGTAAAAAAGAGATATGGAGACAACAGGTACTCAGCCATGTTTACTAACTAATAAATATTAATAAGTAATAATTAGACCTAAAACCTAGAACAACTGGATTTCTATCTCCCATCCCCCACTTATGAGTGAACCCAGGGTCATCACATTGAGCTATTATCTTTGTCCTTGTTATTTTATTTTGAGACAGGGTCTCACTAAGTCATTGAGTTGCTAGGGCTGGGTTTGAGTTTGGCATCCTCCTGTCTCAGCCTCCCAGAGTGCTGGAATTCCAGGTGTGCACTACCACATGGGATTTCTAGTATGTTTTTAAAGCTAGCAACTTTGGGCTAGCCAAATAGCTCAGCGGATTAACGCACCTGTAAGCAGGTGCAGGGGTGGGGGTTCGATGCCCGGGCATGTGGTGCTGGCCCCGCCCCTGGTGTGCACTGAGCCAGCAATTGAGACTGGGCGTGGTGGCTCACGCCTGTAATCCCAGCTCTCAGGAGGCTGTAAACAGGCAGATCACTACGAGTCTGATCTAGTAATGAGACCCTGAACACCCTGTAGAGCCTTCCCTAAAATGCAAAAGAAACAAAGAACTAGCAGCTTATTTAACATGTGTTAGCCTTTATTTCCTCAAGAAGATATTCCAGAGCACTTCGTGGAATACAGTCGTTAGGCAACGCTAACCCTGAAGAAAACAGTGAGCAAGTAGGTGTTGATTGGTGACTGATTTCACCCTAATACTCAAATGATACTGAGTGGTAGTTAGCGTCTGATTCAGTACTTTGTTTCTTAGACTACAAGATATTTTTAGGTGATTTTTAAATGCAACAATAAGATCTCAGATCAACAGCTAACCAACATTCTCTGAAAAGGCCTGGCCTGGCCTCCACTCTGAACATTAGAGAGGTGCACGAGGGGCAGGATCATTAGACTAGGGGCTATCTCGGTACTGATTTTTGTCACAGTTCCCGGCATGATACTTTTGAAATAATGGTGAACACCTGTAATCCCAGCACTTGTGATGTTGAGACTTGAGGAGCACTGCAAATTTCCGACCAGCCTGGGCTACAAAGTGAGCTCAAGGGGCCGGGGAGATGGCTCAGTGGGATAAGCGCTTCTCTGGCAAGCGCAAGGGCCTGACTTCAATCCCCGGTTCCGCAAAAAAAAAAAAAAAAAAAGCCCAAGGCCAGCCTGAATTGTTAAAAACAAATAAAAAAAGTCAATGATTATAAAAATATTCTTTGTTAGTAAGGGGCCTGAGTTGTTCCTAGTACAAAACTTGGAGCTTAAGAGGTAATGCAGTTTATTTAGGCAGCAGGTTGTTTTGTCTTTTGAGCTTGCCAGGCAGGGGCTATTAGCCTGAATTTCAAGGAATTAGGATTTCACATACAAGGTAATTAAAACTCAGACTTAAAAACAAAAACCCAAAGAGACCAGCATGCAAGCCTGTCCAGTCCAAAAGGGGCACCCTGCTAAATCGGCCCGAAGCACCGTTTAACTTCCTGCTGCAAGGACCACTGCGGGTCCTTAGCCTCTATCCCATTTGCAAACGATAATAATGATTTCACGGGTCACTAGCTAACCTGCAGGTTAAAATCCTTAGCATTATTCTGAAGAGCGCGCGAGAGCCCCAGAGGAACAGCAGGGCAGCCGCGCTCCGGGGCAGCTGGCAGCGAGGCGTTCTCTCCGCCCGGGTGGCCGACAGCCTTCCCGGCCGGGGCGTCACACCCTGGGCACCGCCGCGGGTGTCCAGAGCCGGAGCTAGAGCCGGCAGCCCCAGCCGCCGCCCCTCGGGCGTCCGGGGAGCCCAGCCGCCCCGAGCCGCGCACCGCACGCTTCCGCCACCCGCCTCTGCGTCGAGGACGCGGAAACCCCGTAGGAGCAGGGCGGGCGGGGACGTCGGTCTGTTCACCGCTGCTGCAATATTCTTCCGCTCAGAGCAAAGAGTCCCGGGCTTCCTCCGGGCCTCCAGATTTGCAGCGTTCCTATGCTATCGAGAACGTACGACGTTTGAATTTTTCTCAGCGATTTGCTTTGGGATTTGACCTGAGGCAGCAGCCCCAGGATCATGATTTTGTGGCTGACCGCCGGGAGACGAGAAAATTCCTCCGCGAGAAACGGGTTCCGGCCGCGAGCCTATAAAAGGCGGGTGGCGCGGTGCGGCTGTCTTTTCAGTCGGGCGCTGAGCGGTTCTTCGGATCATGTCTGGTGGTTCTGCGGACTATAACAGGTATGGCGCCGTTTCGGCGGGCGGCGTGGTGGGGCAAGGTCGCGGGGCGCCGGGCTTTGTCGCGGGTGGCTTGGGGCAAGAAGCTCCAGCTACTGGGCGTCTCTAGGGCACTGCACTCCCGTGTCCTTCGAGAAGCTTCCATATGCGCAGGGCTGCGGGGAGACAGGTGGAGGGGACCGAGGGGTTGTGACAGGGCGACCTCTAAAGGCTCTTGGGGACCCTGGCGCCTTTGCCCAGTGCGGGACTCGGCGTTCCGTAAAGCGCTTGGGCGCAGCCCGCTCTAGGCCTGCCGTGGCCGCCGCCGAGGCTTTGTTTCCGGTCAGCGGCCGGGCTTGGGGCCCTGAGCCTTGGAGGGGGAGGCGCCGGGCCGGGCCGGGCCGGGCCG
>NW_004524704.1:1871769-1872653 GCF_000260255.1 Octodon degus
GATTGAGTTCAAGGAGACCCAAGCACTAGTATTGGCCCCCACCAGAGAACTGGCTCAACAGGTATTGATAGTGTAGTTCAAAAAAACTGCTTGCGTGTTGCATAGGTTTCAGGTTCCACAACTGTGAAGGATTTAAAGCTTAGCGTAACTTGGTCCTATCAGAGCCCCCTTGTCTGTGCATGCAGGAAGTATTTGTTCAAAGATAAGCAGGAACTGGGTATGTAGGTGTGTTTGGTAGGTTTGTATGCTGATATTAGAGAATCCAAAGTTTCTGTTCAGGGTGGACTAAATCTGTACCCAATTTTAAGATTTGAATGCAGTTGTGCAACATGAAAACTGCAGTGACATGTTATCATTTGACTGTCTCAGTAGTTTGTGATGCATCTGTTGCATGCTATGTTTTCAAAGCTCACTGTGGTATTGGCTTTGAAGTAAACCTAATAAAGCAGTGGGCTTTATTAAGGTCCAGATTGGAATAAGAAAGTACCTTTTGGGAGGACAAAAATTATTTGCCCTATTTATAGCACTTGGTGCTTATTAACAAATTCTTAACACAGTGAAGAATAATGTAGGTGGTCCTAGCTGGTTCCTGGGGCAGTAGGATCCCAGATACACTGCATAAGAAAACAGGAAAGAACTTTAGCTTGAAACAGGTCACTCTGTTTTAAGCATGGAAGAAGTAGTATTGTGCTCTCTGCATGCTTAGAAGCTGTTGGCAGGCCAGATATTTTGCCATTGTGCTTTGGAATAGTCAGTTCTATAGGATAATAATTGAGGTTTTTGACTTTTAGATCCAAAAGGTAATTCTGGCACTTGGAGATTATATGGGAGCAACTTGTCATGCCTGCATTGGTGGAACAAATGTTCGAAATGAAATGCAGAAG
>NW_004524704.1:1873628-1874942 GCF_000260255.1 Octodon degus
AGGAATGGAAGTTGGACACACTTTGTGATTTGTATGAGACACTCACCATTACGCAGGCAGTTATCTTTCTTAATACAAGGCGCAAGGTGGACTGGCTCACTGAGAAAATGCATGCCAGAGACTTCACTGTTTCTGCTCTGGTAAGAGGTGTTGCTACTAACACTTGTGAGAATGTACGTTCACTAAATAAAGCAGGATTCAGACTACAGCATGGCTGTTAAGTGCTGTGCTGTCGTTCCCCCTGCTCAAAATAAAGTTGTTTCTTAACTATCCCTGTCTGCTCTGCCTGTGTAGCAGCCAGGGACGCTTGGTCTCATACATGTTGAGACTAAATGTTGGCCTGGCAGGTGTGATTCTTGGGCATTTTTGTTCACAGCATGGTGATATGGATCAGAAGGAGAGAGATGTAATCATGAGGGAATTCCGATCAGGGTCAAGCCGTGTTCTGATCACTACTGACTTGTTGGTAAGTTGATTTCTTAAATTCTTTTTATATAATCCACCAAAAGTTAATTTTGAGGGTAAGGTTTTTAATAACCTGTACCAATTTAGGCTGTTTGGGAGACTAAAATTACCACACTCCACGGTGAACTATGCTACTTTGTATAGTTCATTACTATTTTGTGGTTACATCACCTACTTAATCAGTTTTTTTTTTTTTTTTTAATTTGAAACATCCTTTGTATTTCAGGCTCGTGGAATTGATGTGCAACAAGTGTCTTTGGTTATAAACTATGATCTACCTACCAATCGTGAAAACTATATTCACAGGTGAGGGGAGCATCTTGACCGTGATCATTTGTTTAACTGGTGAAGTTCATGTGTTTTCTTGCCTATGATGATTTCCTAGGAAAGGTAATGGAAAATCAGGGCGTAGATTGAGAGAAAAGTCAGTTTATATTACTGAGATGCAGTTACAATTACATTTGGGAAGACTGGCCAGACCAAAGTGGGAAACTTGTGCCGTCTGAGCAGACCGCACACCCCAACAGACCAGGTTGCTCTGGGCTCTGATTGGAGTTTTGTTAGTGGTGCTCTTGAGTCTGTGCTTTTTCTTGGCGATTCTTCTATAGTTGGGATTTTTCTTGGTGTTGCCTGGTAGCATTTTGAGTGATCCTTGGTTTAGTCGTAGTGGCTTTATTCCTAAATAAATTGGAATTGTACTTTGTTATATGATGTAAAAAAACTTTTTAAAAAATACAGGAGTCGATAGCAGCAGTTGATGACGAGATGGCGCTCAGAAGCGGCGTTGACGTAATTTAGGACGTGGAGTCATAAGCGAAACAGCACACTGTTTGAATAAAGAGCGAGTCG
>NW_004524704.1:1876162-1882413 GCF_000260255.1 Octodon degus
ATTTTTTTAAAGAAAAGTATTTGAATGCATTTTGTTTTGGTATTGTATTTATTCAATAACTATTTAATTAGTGCTAAGTGTGAACTGGACCCTGTTGCTAAGCCCCAGCAAGCAATCATATCCTAGGTAGGGTTAAATCCCCAGTAAAATTGCCATATTGCACATGTCTTAATGAAGTTTGAATGTTAAATAAATTGTATATTCACTTTAAAGGTGGTTTGGTCAATGTTTTATTTTCATGTCCTATACATAACAAAGAGCACTTTGTGAACCATTAGTCTCAAAACTGGCTAGCAGTTCTGAGTTAGCTGCTGCATCAGAGTTGCACAAAGGCTTATCAATTGTAGGTGTTCATCAGCACCATCGGCTAAGCATTTATCAGCTTCCTGCAAAGGAAAAGTTAGTAAGGTCAGTAAATGTAGGGTTTTACAAAAAAAAAAAAAAAAAATAATCCCAGTGTGTACTCACAGCAAGTTTTTCTGTAACAATGGATTTCTGTTTATCAGAAAGGTCATCATTTTCTACAATCACATCATGAAGCTGACTAATAAGCTGAGTTGCTGCATGACCTTCATTTATCAGGTCCTGTGGTGGGGGAAAGAAGTGTGATAACAATCTTTTCCTGCCAAAATACAGTGTAAACTAGTGACTTAGTACCTTTACTACAGTTTCCAGTTTGTCAAAGGATCCACTTTGACACGCAGCAAATATTCCATCAATTGTCTCGACTGGTATTACCTAAAAGGAAAGACTGTCCTGGGTAAAGTGCTCCAAGTAAACCCAGGCCTATGCTAATGCTAGACAAAGGCTTACTCTACAGTGAGGCTTGCTTCTCTCTTCCCCTGGGCCTTAAGTGTATGTCCTAGGTCAAATCTGAAAGGGGAGGAGCCTCACTCTGGAAATACACAATACCCAGAAAATATCACAGCCCTAGAAACCAACTTGGTGTGATACTGAGCTTTGATGTGGGAGTCTCTTAATTGGGATGTGTTTTGTTCATACAGCTGGCTCTAAGCATCTTCACCCTGTACAAAAAGAACTTGAAAGTTGTGCATAAATGGAAACTTGCCATTTTTGAATGTATATAGCAAGCCAGGCATAATACATGCTGCCTGGCATACTACTCTCAACACTTGATCCTAAATCTAGGCAAGAGTAGATTTAGGGGCTGGGAAGATAGCTTAGCTGCAAAGCGCCTACTTGGCAAGTGTGAGGTCACTGAGATTGATTCCTGGTACAAAAAAGGTGCTTACACAAATACATCCATGCCCTAAGAATATAGCACATACTTTTGGCAAAAGGATTTCATGTACAGAGACTGTATGACTACTGAAAATTAACTGCTACCATCGGTATGCCTGACGTCCTGCAAGCCAGTGTTAATCTTCCCGTCTGAAGTACTGGTAACTCCCTGTTTCTTCACTATGCTTACAGTCTTGTACATAATGTTCTAAACGCCACAAAGCTAGAATCTCAAAATCCCTGTGTTTATCTTACCCCAGCAATATCTGTGATCACTTTTTCTGTGACTTCTTTTCCACCTGTTAATCGAGTAGCACTTTGAAGAAACGTAATGGCTTTCCTTAAGTCTCCTTCGGACACCTTAACAAGATAAGCTATTCCCTGAAGAGAGAAGAACTGTCAGCCTGTGATCACCAGTCTTTTCACTCTAAAAGAATAGTGAAGTGCTACATTTTATCCTAGAATTGAGAAACATCAGTGGTATGGTTGTGAAACTGGTAAGACAGCATCAATCTGAAGGAACAGATGTCTTGCCTCTGAAGGACCCAGCAGAGATGGAAAGATCTTCCATGTGTGTAGTACATTCTGGATCATACAAAGCCAAGAGAAATCAATTCATTGTTACAGTCTATGATTAGTAAGGGTCATACATTTTCTAACCCTTGGAGAGTGCTAGTTTTGAGACTAAAACTTGTTATGCAGAGGTTTGCTACACAATAAACATTCCATGTATGAAATCTACCAGTGTGGGGTTAATGAAATGCCAGGTAAGGTAGCTTCAGTATCTCCAAAAGTCACAGCAGCTCAACCTTGTATTCCTAGACATTTCAACTGCTGCCTACTCAGCTTAGCTGCTCCACACATTCATCGAAGGAGCTTGAAATTACCTCATTGCTAATTTTGACGTTTTCCTTCTTGGTAATGTCTAATAACCGCTGTTGTTGAATTTTGTCTGAGAGAGGCTTGAAGCGGAACTTTGAACATCTAGAGGTCAATGGTTCAATTATTCTGTAAAAGATCAGAAAAAGACACATCTTAAGATTTTTCCAGACAATTTTAATGAAAAATAACTCAGATTTGATGGAGAAGTTAATGCAGTATTGAAAATTTAAAATTCTGCCCAAATAGGGCTTATCAAGAGTTGTCTGATAGCAAATACTTAAAAAAGAGAGCTTGGAATGTTCTTAATACAAATGCTTTTGAGGGGAAAGACAGGCCAACCGATCTAGTTACTGCATGCTACAGATGTACAGAAATAAATGTTCCATGGTACTGTGTCACACACAGTGCCTAACCTCTACCTTCAGGGCAGTACACGCACCGACTGACATAGTTACAGATGAGGCAGAATCGGGTGGTTTTAGACTCCTTCTCCATCGTGCGCCTTAGAGCAGCCTGAGCAGCCGAGGTCATGGAGTCGGCTTCATCCAAAATCACAATCTTAAAAGGAGGACACGGCTTCCCACTGATTAGAGAAACACACAGGGGCTGAGCATTAATATGTAGTTTTTAACAGCTTTGACAGGATACAATACAATCTTAAAAGTGTATGCAGTTCAATAATCGTCAGTACTTGGTAATCCTCCATTATTCAAAGAGGTTTTAAGAATCCCAGTGGAAAGGGCTGGTGAGATAGCTCAGTGGACTAAATGCCTGCTTAGGCAAGCACAAGGACTGGGCTTTCATCCCTAACACCACATGCCCCACCAGCCCCACCCCTGGTGTGCTGACCGGCCACTGAGTCCAGGCAAGGTGGCGCACACCTGTATTCCCAGCACTGGGGAGGCTGCAAACAGGAGGATCACTGAGTCTGAACTGTGTAGTGAGACCCTGTACCAAATAATTAAAAAAAAAAACAAAAAACAGTGGATGCCTGAAACCAGACAGCATCAACCTTATATATACTACTATGTCTTTCCCTACATATATGTGCATATTAATGGTTTATTTTTTCTTACTCCCTTCGCAGTACTGGAGACTGAACCCCCATGGCCTTCACACTGAGTTACATCCCCAACTCTTATAATGCCGACAGCACTGCCGCTGTGTTTTGCAGTGACTATTAGGCAAAAGAAGGACTCCTGGCATGCGAACACTGTGATACACATCCATAGTGCATGCGCAGCATGGGCGTGCTAGGCCCTCAGCCATTACTCACAGTGGCATGCGATATAAAATGAAGAAACTGTCAATTCCTGGGATTTTTCCATTTAATATTTTCAGGGCACAGCTGACCATGGGTAACTGAAACTACGGAAGGTGAAGGAGCAGCTATGGGCAGTCGGCCTGACTTGAGAACTGCGCAGTCACCACCACAGTCCAATAATAGAACATTTCCATCACTCCAGAAAGAAACTTTCTGCCCACCAGGAGTCACCTCTCCAATTCTCCCCGCTTTCAGTGGGTCTCACTATACAGCTCAGTCTGGCCTGGAACTCCTAAGATCCCCGTCTCAGCCTCCCAGTGCTGGGATCACAGGCGATAATAGTCCCCTTTCTACATCTAGGTTTCACTATCCAGAACATTTCATATAAAGGGACTCTGTAACACATGGCCTCCTGTGGCTGCTTTCTGTTTTTTTTTTTTCAGACAGGGTCTCATTATGTAGCCCAGGCTGGCCTCAAATTCAGTGACTCTCCTAAGCGCTGGGATTATGGGTGTGCACCACGCCTGGCTAGTTTAGCATGTTTTCAATGTTCATTTATGTTGTAGCATATGTCACTGCTTCAGTCTTTCTCACTGCTGAATCTCATGGTGAATAAGCTGTGTAACCCCAACCCTCTATGTGCTGAAGGAAAGTCTGGGGGCCACCTGGGTACCTCAGAGACTTACTGAGGACCCTGGGTTTAGTCTAGTACTAGAAATAAAGGCAAGTGGATATAACTTTATCATATTTTATTCGTCTACTATTTTGTTACACACTTGGGTTTTCCACGTTATGGCTACTAGAAATAATGCTATGAATTGTGTTCTTAGGCTTTTGAGCACTTTTACATCTTCATTTGTTATTAGCACACACTCTGGAACTGCTGGGTCATACGGTGATTCTGCTTAGCTTTCAGAGGCACTATCAAACTGATCTTAAGAGACTGCGTTATTTTATACTCTATCCAGCAATGCATGGGGTTCATAATTTCTCCACATCCCCACAATACTTAAGTCATCTTTTGATTTTAGGCATGCAAGTAGGTATAATGTAGTATCTCATGATTTTGACATTTATCTTCCTAATGATTAATAATGTTGAATATATTTTTCATGTAGTTATATGTATACATAAAGCTTTTTTGTGGTACTAGTGATTAAACCCATCCAGTTTAGATGAGAATATATATGGTATCCCAACTATGAAATACACATTAAAGCTTAAGGTATCTAACAGAAAGGAGGCCGGGGAGATAGCTCAGTAGAATAAGCGCTTGCCTGGCAGGCGCAAGGTCCTGAGTTCAATCCCCGGTATCAAAAAAAACAAAAACAACAACCAGAAAGGAAAGGCCAATTTCCCCCTAATACTATTGCAAAAATAAAATTTTTTATTATGAGTACATACTACCAAGGTATCAAATTTGATTAATACATTCTCCTTAGACAAAATACCAGTAAGAACAATATACTACCTATTATTATTTGTATTTTTTAGGACAGGGTCTCACTACATAATCATAGTGATCCTCCTGTTTTCAGCCTCCCGTAAGCTAGGATTATAGGTGCATGCTTGCCATCTCAGTGCACCCTGGGGGCGGGGCCAACATGGCTTGCCAGGGATTGAACCTTGAGGCTGCTGCCTCTGCCTGAGCAGGCACTTTGAGTCTGCTGAGCTATATGGCTGGCCCTACACCTTACTACGAAGGCCATTTCTAGGCTTAACTAGTTTAGAGACGATATGACCTAAGAAGAAAGGGGTTGAGAATTTGGCAGAAGTGTGCACTGTCTTAGCCCATTTTGTGTTGTTACAACAGAACACCAAGGACTGGGTTCACGAAAACACATTTATTCCCCACAGTTCTGAAGGCCGAGCAGTCCAGCAGGGAGGAGCTGCCCCTCGCGAAGGCCTTCTTGTCCTAATGCGGCAGAAGGTGTCACACGGCGAGGGGGAGCCAGCATCAGCAGGGCCTGCCTCCTCTCACCAGCCCAGCACCAAGACACACCCTCCTGACCCCTTCCAAGCCTGCTCATCTCCCAAAGGCCCCACCTCCGAACGCTACATTCCAACACATGAACTTCAAGGGGACACGTTTATGCCATGACACGCGGTGCCATGCTGTGGAGAAGGAAAGGCAAGTCTACTTACTCGGAACGACTTCCTGATACAGCTAACTGAGCAAAATTTTTCACTTTCTCTCGAACTACTTGTATTCCACGTTCATCAGATGCATTCAGCTCAAGAACTCTTGATCGAAACAGTTCAGGCCTATTTAAAAAGGAAACAAATATGAAACATAAAGCATACTAGTAACCTAGGCCTAACTCATATTTGAAGATTTGTACTCTTTATTCTATTTTTTTTGGTGGTTTAAAATCTACCTAGCAAACATAGATAAATGGCATACAATAGCTTCTGCATTTTGTTTTGCAAAATCATGCAAGTAATATTTTGGTTCTTTCCCATGCATTAGGAAATGTAGATCACACAGCATATGAAATTTTAAGATGGGACCGGCCAGACAGCTCAGCAGATTAAAGTGCCTGCTTAGGCAAATGCAGGGGCCGGGGTTTGATTTCCTGCCCTGCCCTGCAGGCCCTGTCCTGGGGGCGTGCTGAGACACTGAGTGAGACTGGGCATGGTGGTGCACTCCTGTAATTCCAGCGCTTGGGAGGCTGAAAAACAGGAAGAATCAGTACAAGTTCCATCTGTGAGACCCTTTAGACCCTGTACTAAGTACATTAAAAAAAGATAATGCAGGCTGGGGAGATGGCTCAGTAAGATAAGCACTTCCTTGGCAAACACAAGGGCCTGAGTTCAATCCCTGGTTCTGAAAAAAAAAAAAAAAAAAAAAAAAAACTTTTCC
>NW_004524704.1:1882763-1896285 GCF_000260255.1 Octodon degus
TCCCCTGCACCTCCCTAAGCTTGCCTAAGCAGGCACTTTAAACCGCTATCTCGCTGACTCTGACATCTAGTTTTTTTTCTTTGTGATACCAGGGAATGAACTCAGGACCTCGTGCTTGCCAGGCAAGTGCTTATTCTACTGAGCTATCTCCCCACCCCCCCCTTTCTGAGACAAGGTTTCACTATATAGCTCAGGCTGGCCTTATACTCACTCTGTAGCCCAGGCAGGCTTTGAACTCACAACAATCCTGTGTCTAGTTTTAAATGTTACAATTCAGCACATTTTGAACTATTTCCACAGAGTTGAACACTACAGGCAAAATTACTGCATTAAATACGAGCAGTTGATTTTCCTTTTTTGCAGTGCAGGGAATCAAACCAAGGGCCTTGTTCATGGCAGGCAGGGGCTGTACCGCAAAGGTACGTCCCCCAACGTGACTAGTTTGTTCCTTTGTTTGATACCGGTAATCAAACTCAGGACACTGTACTTGGCAGGCAGACGCTGTGCCTGAGCTGTATCCCTGGCCCCATGAAGTTTTTAAAGTGAGAGTTCTTTTGCTTTTTAAATTACGAGAAGTAGTATAAATTCACTGTACAGAAATCTGAGAAACCAGAAGTAAAAATGCCAGCATGCCCTGTTAAGCCCATTTTGAAACTTCCCTTTATTCCTTTTAAATGTATTTGGTACAGGGTCTCACTATGCAGCTCAGACTCCAGGTGAACCCTGTCTCGGCCATCCCAGCACTGGGATTACAGGCGTGTGCCACCAAGCCCAGTCTCGGTGGCTGGCTCGGTCTACCCAGGGCGGGGCCACCACAGCAGGAAGTGAACCCTGGTCCTTGTGGTTGCCAGGCAGGCACTCGGTCCACTGTGCTATTTTGCTGGCCCCTGTAGTCATTTTAACACACATGTGCACATACATTCCACACACACTTAAAAGGTGGCTAGGTGTACCAGTGGTACAGGGCCTGTTCAGTTTTCTAACTGGTACCATAAACATTCTTCCACAGGCATGAATAGGAAGCTGTGTGCATAAATGTTCTACCTGAAGCCACAGTTATAATTAAATATGAAACTTACAACAAATTTTTTTTTTTTTTGTGAAGAACAAATCTTATTTTTTAAGGGATATATAGTTATATTGTCAGAACTGGCTTACCCAAGAGTTTATCTGACAGTAACAACAAAAGACTTAATGGCTACATTAATGATTACGCTGCCAAGTCAGCTCACCTTAAGTCTGAGTTGTGCAATGATCAGGAAGCTGTGAGGCGCGAGGCCGCTGCCTGACAGCGAGGCCCACAGCAGCGCGTCGCCCTTCGCACTGGGCCGTAGCTAAGCATCCTCACATGTTGGTGGTCTTGGGGGCTTCTCATCGTTTTCATATTTAGGATCTCAGACATAGCCTTTGGCTGAATGTCTGAAACCCAACACTAACTGCTGGCTTCCCCCAGCCTACAAGCCTGCCGCAGCATAGCCAATTAACATGTACTTGGTATTTTGCAAGTACTCTAGGTAGCAAAGGACAGAAGTCAGTATGTTTAAAGATACAGTTTACCAGGAAGACAAACTGTTCAGAACTGCTCCCGGAGACCCTCAGCATCACTGATGTTTTGTGTTTGGTGGTGCTAGAGATTTGAACCCAGGGACACTGCACTCAACATTTCTACTCCTTTTTAAAATTTTTTGTGAGACAGGGTTTCATTAACCTGCTAAATTAGGGTCAGTTGGAACTTGGACCCTCCAGCTTCATCCTCCCGATGCTGGATCACAGGTCTGAGCCACACTTGGCCCATGAAGTACGAAAAGCACACCTGTGTCATCTGAGCTCAGTTCAGTGGCAGCAGGAGCTGGCTGGGAACTGCAGCAGGACAGCGTACCCGGCGGCCAGTTTAAAGCAGTAACAGTTAAACGCTCCTCTGCATACCGCTGTTTACACTTCCCTCCAGACTGGAGGGCATCAGCAATGGTTTGTGATTTTTTAAAAAAGTGTGTGAACCAGAGGCTTGCCTTCATCCAGGGATGGGCACCTGCCCTGCACAGGTGTGCTCCTTATTCCCCTCCCGTCCCCCTCCTGGCTCCAGAGCCCCTTCCCTATCTTCACTCATAATTTTCTTAGTCTGCAGTCCGACGCACGAAGCTTGTACTCACGGAGGGAGCTGGAACACCTACATGATGCACCTTAATCCTGTCACATCCTATCCTCCTCCCCTTTCTTCTACCCTCGGACTCCCGGTCCTCTTCTCATTTGTAAAAGATCTCCGCTTCCTTTTGTCAGTCTTTTACTTTGCTCTTTATTTGTACTCCAGATTACTCAAATGAGAGAACTTATACAGTGTTTAAGTTTGTGCCTGGTATTTGTCACCTAACATTGTTTTCCAGGTATCACTCTTTTCCTACAATGTCCCATATTTAGCCTTCACTTTACCTTCTTACTCCATTATGTATAAACACCACATTTTCTTTATCCCTTTATCTTTTGATTGACATAGAAACATCTCCCTACATTTGGCTACTAGGAACTGTGGTGCTATAAACATTGGTATGCATGCATCTCTGTGATACGTCTTCAGCTCTTTTAGGAAGAAAAGTTTTTTGTTTTTTTTTTTTTGTCTGAGACAGGGTCTCACTATGCAGTTCAGGTTGGCCTTGAGCTCCCTTTGTGGCCCAGGCTAGTCTTGAACTCACAACGATCCTCCTGCCTCAGTCTCGTGAGTGATGGGATTACAGGTGTGCACCACCACATCTGGCTCTCAAATAGAATTTCTGTTTTTAATTTTTTAAGAGTTGCGCAGTGGTGGTTCTAGTACATTCCTATCCACACAGAGGGGCTCTTTTCACTGCAGCTATGCCAGCATTTGTTACTCTTTGACTTCTTAATGATGGCCATCTTTTCTGGTGAATGAGGAAAGCTTCAGTGCTTGCATTTTTCTAATGGCCAGAAATGCTGAATATTTTTTACACATTTATCAGCCATTTTCGAGAAGCATCATTCACTTCTCGTGGCCAGGTCCCGATCAGGTCTTTGGTGGAGGGGCCTAATTTCTTCCCTGTAGCTAGGGTGGCCCTGAGCTCTCAGCAACCCTGCCTCAGCTGGCTGCGTGCTAGGGTTACAGGTGTGCAACACCACATCCGGTTTTTGTGTTTTTTTTTTTTTTTTTGCTGGGGGTAGTTTTTCTGAGTTCTTTACATATTCTAGATATAAGTTTTATGTTTATTTTTTTTTTAAAGGTAATAGTGTTCAACTTTGAAAACATTTCAACATTCTAAGTATACAAAAAAAGAAGACACTGTAAACTAAGTATAGAAAATTCTTGAATTTCCATGGACAGTATGGCTTTGTGTTTACATGCCTGTTTTGATAAAGCTTTAATTTTTAAGATATATATTTTGTAGTAAATGATAAATAACACTATCTACATGTATTTTATGCATTTATGATATACTTCAATTTTTCTTTAAAAATATATAACAGGTCTTCTGTTTGTTTTTTAAGTATTGCAAATCTTTAAAAAAAAAATAAAAGACCTGCACAGCTGAGAACTCGTTCAAGGATCAGCAATATACCTTTTAATTCTGGGACTTCTTCAGGGTAACTGCTCGTGCCAAGACTGCTGGTCTAGGAAGGGCTGCCACAGGGAGGTTTTTCTGGGCGTGCGGAGAGGCCACACTCACCAACCGCCCTGGCCCTGCTCGAACTCAGGAGAGCTGAGGGCAAGGAGCCAGCGAGCCACGGCGGGGCTGGAGGTGCAGAACAGAAGGCAGGTAGCACAGCGGCACTGGACACCACAGACACTGCCAGAGCCACAGGTGAGTCACACGACGAGGATGCTGACCCCGGGGGCGCCAGAGAAGTTAAAGACAGCGAGCAAAACAAGAATAACAGGAAGCCACTTTTTCAAGTGTAGTGCGCTCAAACATTCGAGCCAGGTGCACAGCGAAGGGCACAACAGATGCAGGAAGCTAATTTACCTGGGGGCGGGGATGAAGTGGGTCCATGGAATTAACACAATACGCAAATAAACCTAAGCACTACACAGCACAATCAAGCACACAGCTTTGTTTTATTTACTTTAGCTGTTGGTGCTGGCGAGTTACATCCTGGGCCTGCACCATGCTAGGCCAGCACTGCACCACGGAGCTGTATTTCCAGGCACAGACACAGCACTTTCAGAGGAAACAGTAGCAGTGAAGACGTCTGGTGCTAAGAGAGACTCACCGAATCAACCCCACTCACCCAAAGAGTTCTCGAGCGGCGGCCAAAATAGTAGATGTCTTTCCCGTTCCAGGTGGCCCATAGAACAACAGGTTAGGGAGCTGCAGAAACGGAGTTTTAGACTTCATCAATTATATGCTGGAACAAATAGATGAAAGGTGTCTGCAAATGTCGTGGAGCAGTGCAGCTGCTGCCTGGGGAGCAGCGTAAGGCCCAACCACACAGGTTTTTTAAAAAAATTTATTTACTTATTTGGTACAGGGTCTCAGTATGCAGCCTGGACTCAGCGACCCTCCTGTCTCACGCTCCCAAGTGCTGGGATTATAGGTGTGCGCCACCACGCCCGGACTCAGTGGACAGCTCAGCGCAGGGGACTGGCACGGCAGGGATCGAGGCCAGGTCTTTGTGCTTGCCAGGCAGGTGCTTAAGACTGCTGAGCTACCTCCCTGGCCCCAGATTTCTTAATATAACTGGTGTCACTGTACTGATAGTTCCAAACACCAGCTTTTCATGTACTGTCATTTTTTCCTAAAATATCTTTCTAATCTTTTAAATGGAATCAATATTTAAGCTTGTTCCATAGCTGATCTCAAAGCAGGAAAAAGGACTGAAGAAGATAAGAGCTTTGAATGAGCTAAAGTTCTGAGAATAGAAATAGTAAAATAAAAAAGCCACAGGAAACAAAATCCGAGCGTCTGAAGTGTTAGGCATGACTCCACATCATCCCTAAGGAGGCCTGCAAGTATTATGGGGAGCTCATCAGAGAAGTGAAGGCTAAGACTAAGGAACCAGGGAACATCTTTACACCTCTTGTCCAGCTGCTGTGGATCTTGTCAAGCAGATAATCTGCAGTGAAGACTAATAAATAGAATAAATTTTTAATGAGCTCTATTATGAAACTGTACAATCTTCATTCCTTGGAAGGGATGCTGGGCCTCCAGCCCGCCCCTGTCTGCTGGCCTTCCAGCCACCTCGACTCAAGCAGGTAAGTTCTTGGCCTGTAACAGGGACCACCTAGTGAGGTAGACAGATGTTTTACAACTAAACCCAATAGTTAACACCTACCCCCCGCAAGTAAAAAACCCACATTCTTCTTCTAAAAACCTGTTTACTCTTTGATCTGAGACTTTTTCTCTCTCATCACTTGGTTCATTTTTTATTTTTTTGGTGGTGGTGGTACTACGGATTGAACCTAGGATCTTCACAATGAGTGATATCCCCAGTCTTTAATTTTTAAATTCTGAGTCTTACTAAGATGACCAGGCTGGGCTTGACCCTCCTGCCTCAGCCTACCAGAGTGCTGGGATTACAGGTGTGCACTATCACACCCAGATCCATTTTTTCTCATGCAGCTGGACACTTCATCATGCACAATTTAAAATTGTTAATTTTTTTTGTAGTTTATCTCTGAATAATCTACAACAGTAATTACTCCATATTTTATCCTACACAGCACAGCAGGAAACACAGTGCCATAAGAATTAAATTCTCAATGCTTTTTAAAAATATTGTAAATCAAACCAAATCTTAAAGTGAGCAAGACTTTTTTAGTCTCTGGCTCTTCTTTATAACAAATATCATTGTCTATAACTACCTTTATTTCATTTGTCACTACACCAAATATGAGTTCATGAAAAAAGGTTCTAGTCTGTTTTGTTCATTGGTCTTTACTTGAATGCTATAGAACAGTGTCATACAAGCTGTTATGTGTGTTATGTGTGTTAACGGATTGAATGGAAGTCTGTGGCATGCTAAGAGGAGATAGAACCTTTAGGAAGTGGGGCATCCTATGGCATGCTGGGAGATGGAGTCTTAAGGAAGTGGGGCATCCTGTGGCATGCTGGGAGATGGAGTCTTAAGGAAGTGGGGGGGGCTGGCGAGATGGCTCAGTGGTCTAAAGCACCTACATGGAACAAGCTTGGCAAAGCACAGGGACCGCGGTTCAATCCCCCAGCACCACATGCCAGCCAGCCCCGCCCCCTGGTGGGCTGAGGTGGCCACACACACACACACACACACACACACACACAATAAATAAATAAATGTTTAAAAAAATATTAAAAAAAAAAATTAAGGAAGTGGGGTATCCTGTGGCATGCTGGGAGATGGAACCTTCAGGAAGTGGGGACTAGCAGAACATGTATTTCCACCATAATTTACTGGGCTTCCACAGGTCCACACAACATGGCCAAGCAACTGTGGCCTAAAACCATGCCCGAAACAAACCTTTCCTGTTTTCAGTTGTTGATCTTAACTTTGTCACTGCAGCAGAAAGCTGCCTCACACAGATACTTACTGAGCCTTTGATGAACCAGTCATCACCCAGTTACGAGGTCTTACTACATATACAGTATGGCACTCAATGGGGGCAAAAGGTTGTGAACAAAGGAAGAGGGTGAATAAATCAAGTCTTCAATCTCCCGATGATGTGGAAACCCGTGCGCTACTCACGTCAGCTCCTTCTAAAGATTTTTTCAACACTCCAACTACTTCTTCTTGGAAAGCAACTTCATCCACACATTTTGGGCGGCTGTGGGGTTAGAGAAGAAGAGAGGTTATTGACCATTATGGTAATCACAGAAGTTTCAAGTGCTTCTTCCACTGAAAACCACTCACTCTCATATACTGATAATGAATTGTTAAACAACTGGAACTATATGGAAACCTCTTTATTTACCTTAAGCAATACATATTGAAGGAGTAATAATTTTTTAACTAAATCTACATTGCTTATATTAAAAATTAAACAAAAGCATTTTATTCATCTATTTTTCTCTTTTTTGAGACAGGGTCTCACTATGTAGCTCAGGCTGGCCTTAAACTCACTATGTAGTCCAGGCTAGCCTCAATCTCACAAGGATCCTCGTGCCTCAACTTCCCGAGTGCTGGGATTATGATGTGTGCTACCATGCCCAGTGGATTTTATCTTATGTATCACAAATAACAATGGCTAAAAATGAAAATTGAATGCTTGCTAAGAAATTGTTATATAGAAGATAATGTCATGAAAAAAGGGAAACTTCTTTAACCTTAGGAGAGGTAACCATTATAGTTGATATATATGTATATTTAATATGTTAATTGGTTAATACTCATTTTTTCAAATCTCTTGACCATATCAAAAAAGGGACCCGCTTGGGACCCCCTCCTGTCCCTCTCTTGGACAGGAGCTTTCTTTCCCTCAAATATATTCTGCTCATTAAAAAAAAAAAGAGAACAGTGCAGCAGCCAGGGTGTGCTGTGCTGGCCCTGCCCCCTGGGGTAGGTTGAGATGGTGAATGAGACTAGGAGACTACACCTGAAATTCCAGTGCTTGTGAGACTAAAAATACTGAGGCCCTGTACTAAATATATATATGAGACCTATCAATTAAGAGCTAATGAAAAACAAGTGAAACCAATATGAAGTAGAAAAATATTTTATTTTTTCATTTTTTGGGAGATAGGGTCTTGCTATGTAGCCCAGGCTGGGCTTGAACTCACGGTGATCCTCCTGCCTCCACCTCCCAAGTGCTGGGAAGACAGGCGTGCAGCACTCTGCCTAGCAATAATTCTCATCATAAATTATCTTTTCAATCTATTTTCCACAGGGTCCCACTACGCAGCTTGGACTCGTGATCTTACCGTTTTCAGCCTCCCCAGTTCTGGGATTACAGGCATACATCATTATGGCCAGACTCAGGCTCATTCCCCCCAGGAGTGGGGCCAGCAAGAACCCCAGTCCCTGTGCTTGCCCAAGCAGGCACATAGTCTGCTGAGCTATCTCACAGGCCATTAAATCATTTATTAATAATTCCAACTGAAGATAGAAATATGATAAATCTCCAGTCCTAAGAATGCAAAGTTCTTTGATCCTTCTTTCCCTCCCTCTCTTCTTTCTCTTTCTACATTTAAAATTTTTCTTTACTTTAAAATTTTCCCCCTTTGTTTCTTTTTGTAGCACTGAAGACTGAACCCAGAGATAGTTTTACCAGAGCTTAACCAGAGCTTCAAGCATAACGTTTACTATTTTCTAAAATTTTGAGAGAGGGTTTCCCTAAGTTGTGTTGGCAGTATTCCAACTTGCCTCAGCTTTCTTCAGTGCTAGGATTACAGCTATGTGCCACAGTGCCTGGCTCAATTCATAGTTTTTTAATTACTCAGGCTAATGCCAGGCAGGAATTATGTCAGCATATATTATTAATAAGGGTCTCACATTCTAATACACCAAGACTCGGGCAGATAACACTGCAAAGGAGAGAAACAAGGCAAGAGAGGACAGCAGAGACTACAGCAGGCTGAGGGATACGTGGCCTTCCCAGATGAGAAGCAGCGCTCAAGCGTATCCTGGTGTCTGTGAGAATGGCACCTACCTGATCTGATCAGATAAAAAGCGAGAACTGTGGGGTCAAACAATGACTAAGTCAATATCACTCAGTTAATGGTAATTTAAGTGTCCCTTCTTTCTTGCAGTGTTGGGGGCCGAACCCAGCCTTCACATACACTAGGCAAGCGGTCTACCACTGACCCATACACCCCTAGCCTCCAAGTATTGTCTATGCAGAAAGTGCATAAACAAGTAAAACGCAATAATTTCCATCTAGTGTATTAGTAATAAAGCAGGATGGGGGGGTTGGGAGGGACAGATTATTTGGATTGGATTTAAGTAGATTTCTTTTCTTTTCTTTCTTTCTTTTTTTTCTTTTTTTTTTTTTGGTGGAACCGGGGATTGAACTCAGGCCCTTGCCAGGGAAGCGCTTATTCCACTGAGCCATCTCCCTAGCCCCTTAAGTAGATTTCTTGAGCAAGTATTTAGAGAAACTTTGTTTTCTTCTTGCCTGAGCTCTTCCAACTGCAGACTTTAGTCATAAAGGTCTTAGTTCACCTATTTAAAAGGGAATTAAACTATATCACTTCTTTCAGTTCCAAGGTTCTGTAACTTAATTGGGTGATTTTCAAGGACAACATCTTAATAAAGCACACAATTCCCCTTACATAAAAAGTGATCAGAACCACAGGCAATTTAGCCATTGTTTCAGCACAAAGGTTCTTACTATTTTTCCACCCATGGAACAGGTTTGGGTTTCTTGTTCTCTCCGCTGCTTCCTGCAGTGGCAGCGACTCCTCGCTCCTTGGTTGATGGGGGCTTCGTACTGATCGACGCTCCTTTTAGAAATGCCTGCATGGCTGTCTCACTCTGACCAGACACAAGGAAAAAGGAATATCCTTGAAACAATTGTGAAGACATTCAGGCTAAAGGCACATGTAACTGTGCAGACATATTTGAAATTACTTAACAGAGGACCCTACTCCAGGGTGCTCTGAATGCACTGTACTGAAGGCTGAAGGTCATAAGGGAAGTGAAAGTCCTTCAGAACTTAGAATCTAGAGCAAGGGAGATACTGAACAACAGGCAATCGTTGGAGAGTTTCAAATGCACCAACAAAATGTAATGCTGCTTATAGCCAAATTGTCCCTGGGGGCCTGCTTCCACTTGGGTCCTGGGCTTAGCTCTAGTTCACACTGTGAAATGGACTCGGCAGTTAGGAGCGAGGACGGGACACAAATGAGGGGCATCGTTACTTCTCTCGGGCCTTGCCCTCAACCCGAGAGCCTGTTTTGCAGGCAAAATATGTTCACCTTTGGAGGTTTTTTTCTTTTGGGTTGAGAACGGAGGATGGGGAGGACTCTATTATTAAAAACAGCACATCGTACCATATTCAACTGAACTCAAAAGAATACACAGGAATTTTACAATTCCTACAAAATCCACAAAGCAGACAATTACTATTAACATTAGGTAAACATTCTTGCAGGGTGTCTTCATTTTTATTTTTTAATAAAGCATCATCAGCATAAATATCCCTAGCACTAGTAGCGATTTTTGGCTGTGGTTTTGAGCTCGCGTCTGGCTGTGTAGTTCAGGCTGGTCTCCAACTCCTACAAAACCCAAGCAGGCCTCAAACTTGAGGCTCTCCGGGATTACAGGCATGCATCACCGTGCTGGGCCTTAGTGACACTTCTACTCCCACCCCCGCCCCGCCCCGCCATGGGCCCAGTGCCTGGCACAGTGTCTGGTACGTGCTAGACACTCCATGCCATCTGTGAAAGACTGATCACCTGGAATTCTGGGAAAGGAGCTAAAGCCTATTCTGTAAGGCAAACGAGTTAAAAGACTGCAAGCACGTAGTTCTGCACGTGGCACTTGGGCATATACTCAATAAAATAAAATAAATTACGCACACTGTTAATATCTATAACCAGCCGGAGCGTTAAAAGCTACTGGATTACAGCATCCTTGCCAGGGCTGCTGAGCGGGAATGCATCCCGAAGCAGAGCTCTGCGGACGCCACACTGAGGTGCGGGGCGGGTGTGACAGGGCCGCCGGCCTGGAGCTGGAGTGGACGGAGGTGGAAGGCCTCAGAGACGCGCTAGGGGATGGCGAAGGCAAGCTGTGCATTCCCGCAACCGATCACCTGCACACCGGCTTCCCGCGCGGGACCCGCACAGCCCGGGCCTTTCAGCGGCTCGGCGGGGTGGCGAGCACGTAGCCGGCTGGCTTCCGGAGATCCGGGAGGAGGAAACGACGAGGTGGTCGCGGAGTCTCAGTTCTGTCGCCCAGCACAGGAATAACCGGCCAGGAGACTCACACCCTCAGCGGTCCCCCGAAGGCCTGCATTTCCCGCCATCCAAGGGCCGCGCAGGGCAGGGCGGGAACGCGGGCGTGGTACGTCACTTCCGGCACGCGTCACTTCCGGCGCGCAGCGCTGGGTGGTCGTGCGTCTCTAAGGCGTTTTGCGGAAACGCAAATACTTAAGGATGCCTGTTCTGCGACTGGCATAACCAAGGAGTAGCGAATACTTTCACCCTGGCCTTGCTCTTTGCTGTGTCACTCGAGAAGGCAGTCCCCGCCCGGCGCTCGGCGCGGACCCTCGGGGCGCCGTGGTCCTGCCGGGGCCGCCCTCTGCCTGTGCCTCGGCACGGGGCAGCCTGCGGACAGCGCTGCGGCGACACAGTTCTGCTGGGCTGCAGGCCCGCTTCCCATCCAAGAAGACGGAAGAGGGCGCGGGCGGAGTCGGGCTTCGGCCGGAGGAGGGCGCCAGTGGATCGCTCCCCTCCGACCTTGCTCGAGACCTCGGCCGAGGGCTTTGCTTGCGCTCCTGGGAGCGAGTCGCGGCGCCTGCCTGTCGGGCGGGGGAAGACCCGCCGTGTGCCCGTGACCGCCTCATTCCGCTCGGAAATCTAGCGGTGCGGGCTGTCGGTGAAGGGCGCGAGGTGCTAGTCGTGTTCAAGCCCTCGGCAGGTGTCTGGGCAAGCATTCTGGCTTTCCCACATACTTGGGTTAGCTCCGAAGGTTCCCTAAACCCGTTGAAACCCGATCCTTCTCAAATGCTGCCTTCTCACTTAATTACACGTAACCGTCTCTTAGAGTGAAGGACTAAGTTTTATTTGGCATAAATTCACTGTGATCTTCATGGTCAACGTTACATATTTATTAATTTGTCTTGCATCAAACGCGTAGGAAAGCCCAAGCCCTGGGGCACGTGCTGGTGACATAGCTAGGAGCGAGCTGGAAAGTGCCCATGAGTAGCTTCTTGATGGAGTGGAAGTTTAAGACGGTGTGATGTGTATTATGCAGAGGAAGTAAGGAGCTGAGAATATACCCCCGAGGCCTAGCCTAATTAAGAGTTTAACTAGATTAACTAAAGGTTCTAGATCCTTGGAAGTTCCACAGGGCCTGGCAAGTTCTCTGTATAGTACAATGTGAACATCTTTCTTTTTTCTTTATTTTTTTGCAGTACTGGATCCAATTTGGGACCTTGCGCTTGCCAGGCAGGCGCCTATGCCACTGAGCTATCTCCCTGGCCCCTGTTTAGTACAATACTATGTAAAGCACACAGGTGACCTAATCTGGTTCCTAGGAGGCTAAGAAGCCCAAGACCATGGCACTAGCAGGTGTAGTGGTGAGGGCGTAGTCTCTTGCAGTCAGTTGTCTTCTCACTGTAAATTCCCATGGTTCCTCTCTCATTTATAAAATGCTAATTTATGTATAATCCATTCACGAGGGTTCAACGGGGGGGCCCAAAGGGCCACCTCTTACACCGTCACCTTTGAGGGTATCTCAGCAGGCGTTTTGGGGGTAGCCTAAATGCTCAGGCCGTAGCAACGGTCCACAAGGTAAGTGGCTAAGTGAGAATCCACCTGGGAAAGCCAGGATTGTGACTCTGGAGACAGGACAAGGTCACAGCTGGCCAAGAAGTGTCTTCTTTCAAGCTGATGAAAAGACCTGACTAATGAACTGTTTCAGCAGTTGGTTTAAAAAAATACCTGCCATTCTCCAGGCATATCAGCTCTTAAATGGGATCAGAAGACTTGGTGATGTGAGGTTGGACTGGACTTCAACTTCTGCATGGCCCACCAGCAGACCGTTCCATTCTTACAACTACAGCATCCCCATCCAGGAAGTTCAGACATTTTTGTGTGCACGGAGCATTGTCTCTGTATTATGGGCATGCAGGTGTCTCTGTCATTAAAACAAGTGGTAAGCTTACAATAGCTTTTATTACAATGAATATTCATTCTGCTTCTGCTGTTACTATCATGAGCACATCTGCAGCCTTGGCATGTTGCTCTCTGGGACAGACGACTGGCTGGATTACATCTCGTGGGGCCACTAGGAGAGGGGAACACGAGTGCAAGGTGAAAAGGGCTTCTGGGGGTGGGAGGCATAGACGGCGAGTGGTGGCGCTATTTCAAAATCAGGATGTGCAGGTGTATTGGATGCTCTGGTGTGCCCCCTCTGGGCTGAGACGCTCCCGAGCTGCTGGGAGTGTGACAGCTGGGCTTTGTGACCGAGTCTTTCTCTAGCACTTGTCTTCTGCCAAACACAGCCACTTTGTCCAAAGTTGCATTCCTTCCTGGAGCAAACCACCCCAAGGACTAGCCCCTTTGCACTACATTAGTACCACAATTCATATTCTCTCTCTCTCTCTCTCTCCTCTCTCTCTCTCTCTCTCTCTCTCTCTCTCTCTCTCTCTCTCTCTCCAAGGTCTTACAGTGTTCCAAGTGCTGGGATTACAGGCGTGTACTACCACACCCACCCTGTACAATTCTTCAGGTTATCTCAACTCCAGTTCTCTGTTTCACCTGCATCACAGGATAGTTTCTTCCACCTAGTCCTACTTCCTACATCCATTTTAGGTGTGTTTCTGAGACAGGCAGGCAGGCAGATACACAGACACACAGACACACACGCATACAAATCTGGTGCAAACATGTTTCTTAAGACATTCAACCCAGAAATAATCCCAGAAATTCTTCTCTGCTTG
>NW_004524704.1:1896385-1910087 GCF_000260255.1 Octodon degus
CAGACACACAGACACACACGCATACAAATCTGGTGCAAACATGTTTCTTAAGACATTCAACCCAGAAATAATCCCAGAAATTCTTCTCTGCTTGCCTAGCAAGCAGCAGGCCCCAGCTTTCATCCTGGGTACTGAAATAGAAAAACAGTAAGTTTCTGTTCATTATGCATTAGCCAGTCTCCTGTATTCTATCACAGCGTCACACGATAGATGGAGGCAGCGGCATTCCATGTTCTAACTAAATCTCTCCCAGAAGATAAACCAGTTTTTATGAGATGGGGATGAAAATGTAAATTGGACAGGACCATCCAGGATGAAAAATCACTTTATATCAGTGAACAAACTCATTCTTCAGCTACCCACGCAAAGCCACATCCGCAGCATGCCGGTGAGGCTGAGGTCATGCCCTAGGTTGTGATGAAAAACATGACATTAAGATAAGTACACACACACACACGATACATACATACATACATACATACATACATATATATATATATATATATGTATGATTGGACGGTGGAGGTTCAGCAGGAGTCATGTATATGTTTATCTAGTGAGTCACACAGGCTCAGCGAGTGGGACGGGAACAGCAGCTTGAAAAATCAACGGGAGAGGCAAGTTGTGTGGTCCGGAACAAACTTCATTAGTGGCATCCCCTCCAGTGCTCATGGGGAGGCTGTGGGGAAAGATCAGGCCCTCAGGAAGGCAGCTGTACGGCACCAGCGCTGTCGGTGGGATGCAAGGCCCAGGCCTGGCAGAAAGCAAGGCTTCAGATGTTTCCTAGCAACTTGGAGACAGCACTCGTCACTAATCACACAGGTAATGGAAGGGGTCTCAGGACCCTCTGAAGATGCGAGAGCTGTGCCCATGTGTCTCCATGATGATTTGGAACCTAGCGTGAGAGATTCGTGGATAGAGGAGGGAGAAGTAGCGAGAGGAGAGTGGGCCCCAAGCACCTTGCATGTTGTGCTAAGGAACCGGCAGCCACTGCGGGTTAGCTCACAGCTCGGTGTCATTCTTACAACTGGGAGGACACAGAACCAAGGATGTGGTCCTGGCCCAGGATGTATGAATGCCTGCGGCACAAACTTATGTCATCAGGCTGCTCTCTGTTAGGTTTGCTACCTGTGCAGAAAAATGGGGACTTGGGGGTGGGGTACGTGAGTAGCGGTTCACTTGCTATTAACAGAGCTAGCAGTTCGAGTTTACATGGACCCAGAGTCCAGGCAGGCTGGGCGCCCAGGAGGAAGGGTGTGAGAAGCAGAGAGGATGCCAGGACCAGGGGAGCTGGCGATGGAGGGAATGTTTCCTGAATGTAAAGGAGAGGGGCAATGGGAATCTCAAATCTATAATTTAAATGCATAAATTACAGTATTTTACGTGTGTGGTGGAGCAGTTCTTTTAATATGTGGACTGGTTTGAGAGGGAAGTGGACCCGTCAGAGACACATTTGTCTAGATGTACGAGCTTAAACTCTGCTTCATGGAGCAAAACTGTGCAAAAGATCTGGATCTAGGTTAGTAACCTAGATTGGTCCTGGACTCTCCCTTCATGCCCTCCAGATTGCTAAGGGGCAGATTAGGCAGAAATTATTGCTGAGGTTTATTTTTTAAAAGGGAGTTTGGATAAGTTAATACTCCTCAAAAAAATTTCTCCCTTTGGTAGTGCTTTAATCGAATCCAGGGCCTCCTCATGCGTATTGACAAGCACTCTACCACTGAGCTACATTTTTACCCCCTTAAAAAAATTAGAGACAGTCTTGCTAAATTGCCCAGTGGGATTTAAATTTATTTCTCCTACCTTAGCCTCTGTCAGTGCTGGGATTGCAGGAGTGCGCCCCCAGCTCCCATTCCTAAATCCTTACTTGTATTTGATTACTGTACAAGGCAGAGGCACCACTGTAGAGCTTTCCTATGATGATTAAGTGGGATGGGCTGTAAGCCCAGCACCTGCTTAGAGCAAACTTCCACTCAAGTCAGCACCAAGGAACCATGGTCCACTGCCTACGGGTCCTCCCAAGGTTCAAGCTGAGGCGTGGATTCCCCACACTAGGCAGGGTGAGAAGCTGCTCTGGTGCATCTCCAGCTCTGCCAGTCAAAAGAATCCAGATTATGTGCCCAGAGTCAGCATGCGATTGGGCTTTCAAAGGCATCAGGAGACCTTGGTCAGATTGATGACGGACATGCCTACCAACTCAAAAGAAAGCCTAGACCTGCATGATCTGAGATGGTGTATTTTTTTTTTTTACTTTTTATGATACATATTGATATTTAGTCTTGAATATCACTTGAGAGACTAAATCACCTGACACATGGAATACCATAAAAAAGTTTTTCAGGGCTGGTGAGATAGCTCAGTGGAGTAAGTGCCTGCTTAGGTAAGTGCAGGGACTGGGGTTCGATCCCTGGCACCACATGCCCTGCTGGTCCTGCTCCCGGGTGTGCTGAGCCAGCCACCAAAACCCTTCCTGGTGGCACATACCTGTAATCTCAGTGCTGGGGAGACTGAGACAGGACAATCACTATGAGTCCAAGCTGTGTAGTGATACCCTGTAACAAATACATAAATAAAAAATAAAGTTTTTCAGTTGAATTCTCCACTTGATTAATTTTTTAAAGGAAGATCTTTTATTCCATATTTTTGTATATTTAAATTATTCATAACAGAAATGTACTTATAGATGCCAGGGAAAAGTTTATTTTTAGCAGGCCTAAAACAAACTTTCTGTCTACTATTTGCAATTAACCAAGGCTTCTATCATTTCAGTGAGCTCTAAAAGTCTTGCCAAATGATTTCCAGTTTTCCTGCTTTACATGTGCCAATACTTTATAGCAAACCCACTTTCATTAGATAAATCCAGTTCATTGCATTAATAAGGTTTAGATAATGTCTTTCATATCGAAACTGAATTCTCTACTTTAACTTCTGCTAAGGCCTAAAGGGTTATATGCCCTTCCAATTCATAGATTAATGTTCTAACCCCCCAAGTGCAGCTTTTGGGATGGGAATAGTGGCCTACACAGAGACTCCAGAAACCCCAGAGTCCTGTTATGTGAGGACACAGGTGCCCCTGTGAGCCAGAAAGCAGGCCCTCAGCACATGCCGGAACCGTGGACTTCCTGGTCTCCAGAACTGTAAGTAACACATTTCTCTTGAGTTTGTGTCATTTCGTCACAGCACCCCAATGGACTGAGATGATCTTGCCAATCATAACTTGTCCATTTCTCTACAAGAATATGGCAGAATTTCAGGGGGGTTGGGATCTTAGCTAAACAGAAGACTTCGGGATTCTGACCATTTGCCTTCAGTAATGCCACTTGAACCCTTTCAAACACACCTGACCGTGGACTAGCCAGCCACTTCAGGAAAAACAATGCATCCAGGCTTTTGGACCCGATCCTTTTCTCAGTCCTTGAAAGTGTCCTCAAGTGCTGCTGGCTGAGGGCAAAGTGGCTGAACCTCCCAGTGGGACTCTGTGGGTTGCACATCGTGGGTGCGACAGGAGGGGCCTTTGCATAGCTGTCATTGCTGTCCCTTGGGAGCTGTCCCTAGGTGCTCTGGGAGGCACCCACTCTGTCCTTCCCCATTAGCTTAGGGGACACTGTGCTCTTTTCTGCAGGGACTCCAAGTGGCTACCTGCTAAATAGCTGCTGAATGTGTGGTGGTTCTTTTACTTTTAGGGGACCACATGGTCTTCATGCTAGGCAAGCCGCCTAGCACTCAGCTACTTCCAGCCTGTGGTACATTCTTAAAGCCTTTTGAGTGAAAGAAAAAATAAAAGATTGCTATTCTGGGAGGAAAATGTTGTTTCTCTTTTCCATTTGTTTAGAAAAGAAAGAATACAGAAAAATGAAATGAAAGACTTCTAAACCTTTGGGAAGAATTGTTCCTTTCCTCATGGTTTTATAATATTGCCTATTGTTCTGCAGAACTCATACAACAAGACTGGACTGAAGCGACTGGTCTAAAGGAAGCCTTGGTTCTGTACAATTTGGTGTTCTGAATGCATACTAAACACTAGTGGTACATTAGGCAAACTTTAGAGGAAGAAAAGAAATTGACTAAGCATTTCCAGAGTGTTTTTCAGAACCAGAAAAAGAATACAAGAGATCAGCAATTCTCTCTTTAAGTTGTTCTGTGGGAAAAAATCAAATAAAACACAAAAGCAAAGACAGTGAAAAAACACTCTCAAGGTGCAGAGAAATCCTACAGGACAGAAGCTTGCATATCCTCCCCACCATTTATTTCTCTTTGTGGTTCTTGGATAGAAGCAGGACTCATACATGGAGACAAATGCTCTACCACTGAGCTACACTACAAGCCCTCCAGCTTGCTTTCTTTCTTTCTTTCTTTCTTTCTTTCTTTCTTTCTTTCTTTCTTTCTTTCTTTCTTTCTTTCTTTCTTTCTTTCTATGTACGCCCATTCCTGGTGGAGATGGGCCTGGCCAAGGATGATCAGCTCTAGGTTCATGGGTTTTAGTGCTCATGGCTCACTGAAGCTTACGTGAGGATTTCCTTCCAATGAGCAGAATGCCCCTTCAGCTCCTTGACACAAGTTTTAAAACCTCACAGCTAACACCTTCCTGCAATAAACTGAAAAGAGCCAAAAACAACAAAACACAATCCTCCTACCTTGTCCTCCTGAGTGTAGGGATTCTAGGCAGGTACCAGCACATTTGGCTATTTATTTTTTTGTTATGTATTTAGTACAGAGTCTACTGAGTCTATAGGGTCTTATTACACAGATCAGACTAGTAATGATCCTTCTGTTTTCAGACTCCCAAGTGCTGGGATTACAGGGGCGCACCACCACACCCAGTCTCAATTGCCATCTGAGCCTGCCCTGGGGCAGGGTCCGCATGGCATGCTGGAGATTGAACCCCGGCCACTGCGCTCTGCCTAAGCAGGTGCTTTAGACAACTGAGCTATCTGGCCAGCCGTTGGCTATTTAATATTTAATTTTTTGGCAGAAGGATTTTTTTTGTTCTCCGAATGCCTTCAGGGCAGGTTTGGCTGGCTTGAGTTCTGGGGATCGAACCACAGCAACCTGAGCCTGACTGCTGTGTTGAAGCAGCCACTTAAAGAACTGAGCTACGGCGCAGGCCCCCAATATTTAATTTTTTAAAGAAACTATCAAACTTTTTTTGGAGCGGCAATGTCATTTGTCACACCAGTGAAGTATGAATGATTTATTTTCATGAATTATTGACCAAATTAGTATTTCACTACTATTAATGCAATAATAATTTATGTTGTCTATACCCACTGCTCTGAGTTTTGGCAGTTGTGTGTGTAAGGAATGCCTGAATGAGTTGGAGACCACTGGTCAGGCTTTTGGGAGCGCAACGAGGCAGACGGTCTATTACCTGGGTGCAGGCAGACAGAGTGCGAAAGGGCTGTCAGTAGAGAACAAAGAGAAGCAGGCTTTTTTTTTTTTTTTTTTTTTTTAAATAGGGGTTCACAGAAGGCATAGGACATTAGGTGAGAAGATGTTAATGAACATTTGTGGTCTAAGTGCTCTGGCTGTCTTGCACCTCGGTGGGCCAGGTCCTTGAGGTGTCTGGTGTAAATCCTGGGGTATCTCCAGGTGTCCGGGGACCTTTGAGATTCCTTGTCCTATCTTATCTTCTTTATAACATCCTGTGTTTGCTGAGGGCAGCTCAGTGCTGAGCCGAGTCTCTGCTGAGAACAATGCCTCTGCTGGCACGCAGGTTGGGGGCGGGGAGGTCGCGTCCAGTTCAAGCCTTGCAGTGTGGGAGTGACACGTACCCACCATTATAATACTTCCCAGTACTTATTTTAGCCATCCCGTGCAGTGACACTTCATTGTGGCTTTAAGTTGCATTTCCTTAGCGGCCAATGCAGTTGAATAACCTTTCCTGTGTTTGTTTTCCATTTGCATGCCTCATTTGCTCGAAGTATGTGCTCATGTCCTTTGCCTATTCTCTAAGCAGAATTTTTTTTTTTGCATTAGAAATCGAACTCAGGACCTCATATTTGCCAGGCAGGTGCTATGCCACTGAGCTAAGTGCCCTTACTCAGGGATATCCTAAATGGATTTTTTGTTTTTGAGAGTTCTTTATACCATCTAGGTACAAGTTCTTTGTTACCCATATGCTTGCACATACTTCCTCCCCATCCGTAGATTGCTTTTTTTATCCTCTTAATGGGATTTTTTACAGAGCCACAGTATTAATTTTGATGAAATCTCGTTTATCAGTTTTCCTTTCACTGATCCTGTGTTTAGTATCATGTGCAAAAACTTGGCTCCTAGCACTAGTTGCCTGTGTTACTTTCCTAGGATTTCCACAACAAGTTCAGCACCCCAAAGTTGGTGATAAAGCCCCCAGATTTATTTTCACCACTGTGAGCATAATAGGCATAAATTATTTTCATACATGCTAATTCTTGTCATATCTCTCTAAGTAAGATAATTATACATATTTTGAAGAATTTTTACTTACTAAAAGCTTTGATTTTTTCTGTTTAAATTCTTCCATTTGCTGATGCTGTGGTCCTTGGTAGCTACACCTGTTGGCACCAAGCCTTACACCGTCTCCTTTCTACCTCTCTTTATTTTACTGGAGCTGGATGCTTGAAATGACATAGCCCTTTGCCAGATAGGTGCCAGTTAGATTTTGGGCAACAAATACTAACTCTGCAAGAAGGAAGCGAGGAAGAAAGGAGGAGCCATTCCTTCTCAGCGAGTGTCCCTGACAGTGACAGTGACAGTGACAGTGACAGTGACTCCAGTGTAACAGCGTGGTGGATATGCTAGTGGGGCAAGCACTGAGTGCAACTCAAGGGCTGTAGCCTGGAGCATCACCTCCTGGTCTCTAGGCAACACATTCTCCCTCCTTTGGCTTCTCCAATTTTTCCAAAATGGTTGTGGCATACACTTTGGCTAATAGAGTGTTTTAGTGTTAGGAATGGTTTAAGGATTAAATCCAAGGTATGAATCTGGGATTGGTAATCTAAGTGGCTGGGCTTGAATCAGTGGTGGCCATCTGGCCAGTGGAGTGGGCTACAATTAATTCAAAGAGGGCAGTGGCAAAGTGGTTACAAGGTGTACAATTATAGCTATGACTTTGTAAGGGATAAAGGCCTATTTATTTTTTAGGTATTTAGTACAGGTTCTACAGGGTCTCACTACACAGATCGGACTCGTAGTGATCCTCCTGTTTTCAGCCTCACAGTCTCTGGGATTACAGGTGTGTACTACCATGCCCAGTCTCAATCATTATCCGGGGTGCCCCAGGGGCGGGGCCAGCACTAAAGGCTTATTATAAAAAATTACTTTTCTGCATATGCTGTGCTTGAGTTAAATTCCTATTTAAAGACAAAACTTCCTTTTCCTTTGCCAATTTCTAGGGATTTGAAGGATGGAGGAATGCTGCAGGGTGACCTTTCTCCGCCATCTGCTACTGTTTTCAGTATTAGTTTTCAACCTATGACTGTTAAACTTAGTTACTTTAGTTAAGATTACTTTCAAACATCATGATTAAGAAACAAATGCATAGCAAGGCTTAATTATATTTAAGGGAAACTGAATCATCCAGCTACCCATGTCAAAGTCTCAGATTCACATGTGCACAGAAGCTCAAATGCAGCCCAGGATCTCAAAGGAGACAATCACATTTAAACAGTTATTTCATTGTAGATGGTAACACTGCTGTCCTGGGGAAAAGACTGGCCTCAAGGCATTTCTGGGGGAGGGTGTTGCGGTTACAGACTGTAAACCAGCATGTTACAGAACTGCTCTTTCCACGTGATGGCCTTTGTGATGGATGGCAGATTTCCCTGAGGCCTCACAAAATGACAGGCTTTCACAATGTCACTGGCTGATGGCCAGACCTAACACAGTCTTGGTGTGATTTTGGGGCCAAAGTCACTTAGCCTTGTGCAACAGATAAAGCCTGCTGAAACCAGCTGCATTCCCATCAGGGCAGAGGAAAATACTTACTCTGCCAACTCAAGGCTACCTTGAAGCATGTGTATTTCAGGGTTCAGTCTATCAGGAGGGTGGAAGGGGTATTAGAAAACACAGAGGTTGCAGTCAGACAGCTGTAGCTTCACATCTTGAACCTGTGCCTGAGTACGTCACTTGCACAGTAAGTTCCTTACTGGTGAAAAGGGAGACCATCCCCCCTGTCTCTAAGGGAAAACTGAGTGTGATCCTTCACTTATTCACTTATCCAAGGGTGATCGTGTCTTAATGTGTACCAAGTCCTGATTTGCGGGGAGGGGAAGTGCTTCGGAATAGACAGAGACCCTGCTCTACGTTCTAGTAAGGAGCGAGACATAGTAACACAAGCCAAAACTAAAAGAGAAAATGGAACCATAAACATAAAACAGGGGCCGGGGAGATGGCTCAATGGAATAAGCACTTGCCTGGCAAGCGCAAGGGCCTGAGTTCAATCCCCGGTTCTGTCAAAAAAACAAAAACAAAAACAAAAACAAAAACAAAAACACCTCCCAAAAAACCATAAAACAGCAGTGTAACTGAGAATTGTCATAGTTTCTGTTTGTCTTCTCCTTGGTGCACCTGCCCACTAAACTATGTACAGCTTCATTTCCATGGCCCTGGCCTAAGCCAGTGGCCTGCTGGAGGGACCTTGCATCTCTGACCTTTCTGCCTCCTTATGACTTCCCTCAAAATATTTGCATATTAACAGGATCTCAAAATTATAGATTAGATTTTACTTCCTCTACTAGCAGACATACCGGTTCTGTGTGGCCAGTATGGAGCAGGGAGATGTGGGTCCAACCTCTGCCCTGGACTATTCTGTTTCTGAGTGTCTCTTTTAATCTCTTACCAGCACCCAGACCACAGCTGCCTTGCAAGAACTGGCTCTGATTCTGGCCTTCAGAAATAAAACATGGCATTGCCAAGAGAACCCTAGGTGTTGAATGTTGTCATGGTAAGCATAAGGCTTCTGGGAACACCTAAGTGCGTAGCTGCTCTCAGCCCATTTAGGGTTGGTTCCCCAGAAAGCAAGCTGAAGGTGCTGGCAAGCAGGGACTCTTTCCCTCTGTCTCTCTCTTATTCTCTCTTTGAAACTTTATCCTGAGATTTGAGACCAGAAAAATTTGAAAGAGAGTGCTGCAATCTCATTTTTAATTTTTTAAAGAGAGTACAAATTAGAATTAAAACCAAAAAAATTACATGTGATACAGAATTTCATTTAACAAAATAATATGAACTTCATAGTATTTGTTGTAATACATAGCATTGTCTTCCAACCAAGTATTCATATTACCAGCTATATGCATGTAAAACTGGAAGAAAAAAGAAAGAAATGTATAAGAAATTAAGAAGAGAAAAAGTATAAATGATTGAAAAAAGGAGATAAAACAAATTAAGTATTAACTCCTTCTTTCCATAGACCAGCAGAAATGCACAGTACAGTTGTCCAAACCATCCTGCTTACATGCATAGACACATCTCTTTCCCCCATTCACTCTCCTGTCCTTCTCCTCAACTCAGTAACTCTTTCCTTTTGAATAAGTTCATTCCCTTTTCCCAGGATCTACTATACCTTCAGATTCCATTTTTCTCTTTGAGGTTCTCACACTGAAGAGACAATACAACGTTTGCACTTGTGGGTCTGATTTATGTCACTTCAGAGTATGTGGCACCCATTTACCAATGAAAGACTCAACTTCATCCTGTTTTATAGCTGAATAATACTCCATTATGTAAAAATACCACATTTCCTTTAATTCTTCAGTTGATGGGCACCTGGATTATTTCTAGGATTTAGCTATTATAAATTGCGCTGTTATTGGAATGGGACCTCGAATCATATCTTTTAAAAGAATCTCCACACTGATTTCCACAGTGGTGGTACCAGCCTGCACTCCCACCAACAGTGGAGAAGGGTTCCTCTTTCTCCACAGCCTCTCCAGCATTTGTTATTGGCTGACTTCTTGATGTTAGCCTTCTTTCTGGGGTGAGATGGAATCTCAGTGTTGTTTTAATTTGCATTTCTCGAATGACCAATGATGTTAAACATTTTTTCATATATTTACTTGTCATTTGTATTTCTTCCTTTGAGAAGTGTATATTTATCTCAAATGCCCATTTTTGGATTGGATCTTTGAATGTGGGGGCCTGATTTTTAAAATTCTTTGTATGTTCTAGATAGAAGGCTTTTGTCAGAGGGACAGTCAGCTGTAAGTTTTTCCAAGTTTGTGCATTTTTGTTACTCTGTTGGAGATTTGTTTTGAAGTGCAGAAACTTTTCAAAAGATGATATCCCAGTTGTTGAATTTTTAAAGTATTTCTGTGCAGTGTGTTTTTTTTTTAATTTTTAAAATTTTTTTTTATTTTTTTCAAAGTTTTATTGATAAACAGATAGCAATGAGACAGTTTCAAATCAAATCGGAAGTACAGTTTCAACAAATAATACACTGCATATATTCTACTTAGTGGTTAATTACTGTACAAGATGCGGACTTGTGATCCTATTTACAAACACCATTAGAACAAATCATTCTATTCATTAAGAGAATGCAACTATATATCTATCCCAACCACTTTGAATACACAGATACAAAATGGACATTCATAGGTATACCCCTTTTTTTCTAAGTTCTGTTATTGAATATTATAGGTGTGTAAACTCAGCGAAATATTCTAAAAGAGTCCAGTAGCTCATAACAGCATTGGGTCTTCTGTTTAACTGGCAATGTCAGAAATTATTGACCTGAGTCCCCCACAGCTCAACATAACAGCATGGCTTTATTTCCTATATTTCGTCTTCATACTTTTCTACTGGATGGTTAAGACCAAGGTAAAGCAGGACCTATGCAACAAGAGTTGTAGCTTTTTGGTCTGAGAAGGTCAGTGAAATGCCCTCAGGATTTATTCTGAGATCCTGTACCTCAGATTGTAGAACCTTTGTCAGCGGCAGCCATGTGGATGAGTCACGGCCAATGCTTGGCCAATGTGCTCTCTGTGAAAGCCTGAGAGAGTGTCTTCTCCCCATGTGACTCTCCTTAGGCACACTCTACATCATCGATCACTTTCCTCTTTGGCCCCATAATCTTCGTGATCAGAAAATTTGGGACACGACCTAGGCACATGACGTTACAGTACAAGTTCTCATATGTCCTGAGTCTTAATTGACCTGTGGCTGAGTGTGTTTGCAGTTGTGTCTGCATCTTCTAATCTCTTCCATTAATCCTCAGGTCTGTCTATGCCAGCACCATGCTGATTTTATCACAGTAGCTTTATTTCCATCTCAAATGTAATGTAAGTCTTTTTGTTTTCTTGGATTTGTGTTACCATAAGATTTTAGAATTCAAGACATCTAAATTCTATGACCTGGCCAGGCTTCGTGTCCCTACACTGGAGCTCTCAGAATTCATATACAAGGTCTGTCCTATGTATAATATCCAGGCCAGGGAGCAGCGAATGTGTTATATTTCCTCCCTAGTGCAGCTCCCTGGGCAATTCTTCTCCCTGAAATGCTTGATGTCTGAACCACACAACCTCACAGGCAATGGTGGGCGGTGAGCAGGAGTGTGATGTGATCAGTAGTGTCCCTGATGTGTTAGGGTAAAGGTACAGGAAAGGAGTTCTCCTGGGTCATGGAATGAATTCTCCTCACAATGATCACAGGGGAGATATCTGGTTTTCCTGTTGTGGTCTTTAGCCTTGTCCCATCTTCTGTTCCTGTGGTAACAGGAAAAAATAAAGGCTGAGGTCTGGGAGCAGTAGTGTTTTGACTGAAGCTCCATTTGGCTCACCAAACCCAAGCTGGGTTGCACCATGTTCCCTGGGGTAGAGACCCAAGTCAGCTGCCAGAGGCAAGATGCCTTCCATTGGTTTCTGGCCCCCACGGGGCTGGCCAATGGGAAAGACCAGTTGTGAGGCGGGGACTGCCTGCCCCTGAGAGCACCAGGCTGTTGAGTTAGGACCTCTCCGCACTTCCATCCCAACTGCTGCTGGTGGGTCTGATTCCGTAAGACAGGGTAAGAGCAGTTCCAGGTTCCAGCCTGGCAGGGGGTGGCTGGATACTCCCAGGGTTTTCTGCCTGTGACAGCATGGGGATGCATATGGGCACAACTCACATGAAGCCAAATGGACATTGGGTCTCTTCTTCGATTTGTCAGAGCTCCAAGAAAGAAAGAATAGTTCCTTCTGGTCACAATGCCTAGGATTAACCTGACTCTTTCCCAGCTCACCTGGTGGCAAGATGCCTACAGAGAAAAAGGTTGGGGTCAGCCAGATACGAGGGTCCATCTATAGGTGGAGTCCAGTGAAGTCTGATCTTAGACTTGAGCTCAGAATTGAGCTTTACCCATCCAGTAAATATGCATGAGCAGATGCGATGGGCCAGACCCTGAGTTTGTGAGATATAAGCAGCAATGGGGAATTGTATGTGTTGGGGTATCTGTAGGCATGGGAAGGTTTTACAGGATGATTGAGGGATTCAGATGAGACGAAGAGAGGAGGCTTGCATATGGTGGGGCATTAGTGGAAAATCTTATTTTTGCATGATGTTTTCCCGGTAGAAGCACTGGTCTTTGTGAAGCCCAGTAGTACTTGCCCCAGGGACGCTGCATTTGTGGCTCCGTGGTGGTTTCCAGCTGTAGAAGCAGAGGTCAGAACGGGAGGAATTTTAGAAGTCAGGGCAGCCCCTCATTTGGAGCCAGCTGGATTCCTACAGCCGAGCAGCAGGACGCAAGCACTGCTGCTTGGTCAGCAGACCCGGGGCCACCCTTCCTTCAGTCCTGAGGGGTCTTACGGGGAGAGACTCAGGACTCGCTCCTCGTTCTTTAAGTGGTGGCTGGGGCGGTGGGGGGCAAGCTTTCTACTTACTTCTGTCAAGGCAGCGGTCTCAGACTTTTGGCTGAAGTGAGGAAGCGAAGTCTTCGGGAGCTCAGGAGCTTTCGGTCAGGAATGTCTTCAGAAGGAGAGAGACTTAGCGTGAACCACGCAGTGGGGAGATGCTCTGCACTCCAGCTCCTCGCGAGCACAGAGTGCGCGCGCGTTTACATTTGTGCGGTGTGCATGTGTGTGTGGGGTGTGTGTGGCGAGGTACGTACGTACGTACATATGTATTAAGTACGCACGTATGTATGTGTGCGCCTGTGTTGAGGGCGGGAATGCTGACAGCCCTCCCAAGACTGAGTGGAAGCTTTCAGCTAATCCCTCTAGGAGTCAAACAAAACGGAGTCAATTCCTGATTCTGCACGTATCATTCACCATCTGAAGCTGCCAAGATTCTACCATTTTTGTTTTTGTTTTTAAAGTTTAGGGAAGGACCTACAGGGTGTTCAGGGTCTCACTACTAGATCGGACTTGTAATGATCCTGTTTACAGTCTCCCAAGAACTGGGATTACGGGCATGTGCCACCACGCCCAATCTCAATTGCCGTCTCAGTGCGACCCGGAGGCAGGGCCGGCATGGCAGGTTGGGGATCGAACCCCCGGCCCGGGTGCCTGCTTCTAGGTGCTTTAATCTGTTGAGCTATTTGGCCGGCCCATTTTGATGTTTTAAAAAATGTCAGGTTCGTACCATGGAACCTCATGCTTGTGCAGTCTTAGGGCAGACTTCATTGACTCTCTGGTTCTCTTCTACAATTGAGTCAAAAGCAGAGGTATGGGAAAATGAAACGAAAGGCATAAGCGTTTCATGCAAATTATGCCTCAAGGAATAGTCACCGATTTTTTTTTTTTTTTCCCTCCCG
>NW_004524704.1:1910187-1920710 GCF_000260255.1 Octodon degus
ATTTGTGAGGCATTCCTTTTTGCACAGTACCCATTCCCTTGATGTCTACAATATCACCCTTTTTGTAGATTCGCATGTATGTAGCCAAAGGAACAACCCCATGTTTTCTAAAAGGCCTGGAAAACATATACCGGGTTCCCCTCCTCTTGCCCTTTGTGTTAGTCGTTTTGGCAAATTACTGGAAGATGGCGGTTCCGGCCGAAAGGCCATTTTGATGTTTTAAAAAATGTCAGGTTCGTACCATGGAACCTCATGGTTGTGCAGTCTTAGGGCAGACTTCATTGACTCTCTGGTTCTCTTCTACAGTTGAGTCAAAAGCAGAGGTATGGGAAAAAGAAACGAAAGGCATAAGCGTTTCATGCAAATTATGCCTCAAGGAATAGTCACCGATTTTTTTTTTTTTTTCCTCCCGAAACTGAGGATTGAACTCTGGTCCTTGTGCTTACCAGGGAAGCGCTTATTCCACTGAGCCATCTGCCAGGCCCCAATATTTTTATTTTATTTTACTAATTAATTTATCTTTTGGTGGAACTGGGGATTGAACTCACGTCTTTGTGCTCGCCAAGGAAGCACTTATTCTACTGAGCCATCTCCCCTGCCCTAGTCACTGATTTTCGAATGTCTTACATTGCTCATCTCTCGTGGTCCTTAGGAGATTAGAACACGGGGGCCAAGGAGCTCTGTGTATTAAGTGCAGAAACAGCGATGGAAGGATAAAGGCTTGAAAGTCAGAGCAGGAACCTCTCATGAGCCATTCCCCAAATCTCTGTTTCCTCATCTCTAAAATGTGGGTCTTCTTCCTTATCTTTTGCCTCCCGATTTAGAAAAGCAGGGCCTTAGTGAGACCATTTCGTTGGCTCTGGATTTTGTGTTTTGGTGTTTCTTTCTCCTGTGGGGGGAGTTGGCAAACCTGGTCCCCTCCTACAGCTCTGTCTCTTGCTGACCCCAGAGGGGGCCCAGTTCTTGCATTTCACAAGATTCTGTTGTTGATATTGAAATTGTAGCAGGTCAGAGTGGAATTTCTCACACATTGTAGCATGAACACCAGGGCATACTACGGTTGTCCCTTAGGATCCACCATACCCTCATGTAATTTTAAAAGGGAACAAATCTCGCATGTGCAGGGCTCTCCAGGAAGGCCAATGCGGAGAGAGCTAGTGTGGTGATTTCACTTCAGATCAGACCTCTGCCTGCTTCCATTTGTCACACTGGGGCAGAAATTACTGCACCTCTCTGGTTCTTGAATTTTTGTGACAGCTGAGTCCTTCCTGGTGCTGTGTGGGTGAAATGAGATTCGAAGGCTGGTGACCCGAAGCAATGACTCATAGCAGGTGGTCCTTAAGTATTTATTTGCTTTTCTTCTCTCATTTATGTGTAGAGTACCTTGCAGTTTAAAAATACTTCTTTATGCTTACCAATTAATTCTCAAAATAATATTGTGAACTAGCTCATGATTTATGTAAATTTTTCCTTACAGACCTGATTTGGTCTTATATATTACTTATAGTCCTTAATTTCATTTAACAACATCCCCCCCATCCCCATAGAAATAAAAGGTCTTCCAAAGTCAAAGTGTAACAACTTCTCTATCTGAGCAGAGAGCAAATGTGGTTCTGAAAGAAAGCGTTTTTGCAAACCAGGCTCCTGCACTGAACTTCAACTGTTCCCAGCTGCTGGTGCCCTGTAGAGTTAGCCTAGAGTGCAGCCTTCATCTTCAACCAGAATCTGCTCCTAACATTGGAAACTGCTCGGGATGGTGCACTACCCCGTCTCTCCACTCTTCAGGCACTCTACCTGCTGCCACCCACATGGAACCCAGACTACCCATGCCTATTAGGGGAAAAAAACTGTCCCTATCACTGAAGTGTGGGGACAGGAGGTGCTCCTGTGGGCTGGGAGGGGAGGATCTCAATATTTGCTAGGAGAGGAACCAGAGAACTGCAGGCACCTCTTCCTCTGCCTCTCTCCAAGCTTTGAGGGGGTAAGGCCCTACCTGCTCTTTATCTTTAGGTTCCTCCACCAGCGCACTCTTTTCTGCATCCTCCTCTCCAAAGGAAAAGAGCACAACCTCTCCAAGGTTTTTTCATCTTCATTTCTGGGAAAACTAGTGCAGAGCCACAGTTCTCATGGGTTTTATTGCTCTAAGTAAGTTGTCCCTTAGGGCAGGAATACTGGGAAAGTTTAATGACTCATGAAATCCTAAGTCTCTGAATAAGCCCAAGCCCTGTGGAAAGGTGGTCTCTGGTCTCTGTCCCGGTTTCTCCCTCACTCACCTTATTCTTACCTTGGAGCCAGCCAGGCTGAGTGAGGCTTCTCAGTTTTATTTCCAGCAGCTGAGAACACGCTCCCAAACCCTCCAAATTCAGTAGAGGGCGACAAAGCTACACGGAGCTGATCAGAGCCAGTGGGGAGCGTCTCCTGACCCTCCAGGACCAGGGCTGCAGGCTCTGCCCTGTTCTTTCTCTTCCCCACCTCCAGTTCCACTCTCCATTCTTACTCTTAGCGCTGCACTACAAGTGGATATGTGGTAAACAATGCATCAGATCAATAGTATTTAATTAAAGTGTTTAAAGAGTTGATCTCCAAATAGGGAAAAAAAAATTAATCACAGGTTAGATGATCACCAGAAAAATCAGAGATGCCATAAAGAGGGAAAATTTAAATATATCAAATGACAAGAAAATAGAATATTCACCAAATCCTAGCCTGTTAAGGACCACTTAACAGTTGGACAAAAAAAAAATATCAATAGAGTTGGACATATAAGGACTAGAACTTCTGTATATATAAAATCAAGATAAATAAATGAGATATTTTGCACACTGGAGAATATAGGTACATGTATGATAGATGTAACAGCTCACACAACTTCATTAAAAACATCTAATGTGCCTCATAAATTAGGCAACAATGAACACTTTTAGAGATACCATGAATAAGGAATTAAATTAAGAAATAGGCCTTTGATTAAATGTACGACCTCTAATGAGTTGTACATTAAACCCACATGGAATCTAGACTACCCATACCTATTGGGGGGAAAAACTGTCCCTATCCCTGAAGTGTGGGGACAGGAGGTGCTCCTGTGGACTGGGAGGGGCGGATCTCAATCTTTGCTAGAAGCGGAATGACTGAATAACATGAATTATAGCAGTGAGGTACCATTTCTTTTGCCCACTAAGCCAGCAGAAACAAAATGCTTTTATGGGAATGTCCAAAGCTGGTGAAGTTGGCTCAGGTAGGCCTTTGTCCACATGCTGACATGCTACCGGATGGTGGCATAGCAGAGTGGTATGAGAATAGTTGCCAAAGACTTAAAGATACTTGGACTCTGCCAGGCCAGGGGTCACAGGCCTATAATCCCAGCACTTGGAAGGCTGATGAAGGAGGACTGACTCAACTTCAAGGCTGCCGTGGGCTATATAATGTGACCCTGCTTCAAAAAACAACTAGAGGGCTGGAGAGATAGCTCAGTGCAATAAGCGCTTCCCTGGCAAGTGCAAGGGCTTGAGTTCAATCCCTAGTTCTGAAAACAACAACAACAACAACAACAACAACAACAACAACAACAACAACCAAACAACTAGAACAGAAAAATTTATATTCTTTGGTTCAATAATTTACTCCTGAGAATATGTCACAGTGGAATAATTTTTGAAAAAGCTGTATATCTAAGGATGTTTAAAATATTATTTTAAAATCAATATGTAAAACACCCTGTTACAGAAAATGAAATAACATTTTAAAATGGAAACAAGCTAAAAGTTCAACAAAATAGAAATGGTCAAGTATAGTATATTTTGGCTATGTCCACGTAAATATCCATACTAGAATACAGAGGCTTAAAATGTGATTTAAACAACTAGGGAATCATGAAACAAAAATACAAAAATAAATTTCTAATGTGGAGAAAGAGAGAGAGAGAGAGAGAGAGAGAGAGAGAGAGAGAGAGAGAGAGCACACTTTGAGATTTCTAAATGAAGTATGATTTATACTTTGGTTAAAAATTCAAAAGGTTAAGGATTTCCTTCTTTGCTGTGGTTTCCAAACATCTTACAGAACTAACACACACACACACACACACACACACACACACATGCACACACACATGCACACACACACATAGGATATAGATAAAGGTGCATTGGTTGTGTCACCTTTACGGGGCAGCCCAGAACCTCAGCTAATGGGATTCAGAATGGGATTACAGATATTATTTTTGTTGTTGTTGCTGTTACCTGGAATCGAATTCAGGATCTTGCACTTGCCAGGCAGGTGCTGTGTCACTGAGCTACATCCCATCCCATGTACATTTTAGGGGACAGATTACCAACCAGAATTTTTCCTACATCTTGGTTAGAGGTGCAGATTTGTCCTGAAATACATTCAATTCTGGAGCTTTCAGGTAATCTAGACAAACAACGTGATGAAAAACAGTGCGATTGTGGGGTAAGATAATGTACATGGATTATATTCCTTTTTTAAAAAATATTTATTTTTAGTCTTGTGTATTCCTTTTAGTGTGTGTGTGTGTGTGTGGCCAGCTCAGCCCACCAGGGGGCAGGCGGGCTGGCATGTGGTGCTGGGGGATTGAACCGCGGTCCCTGTGCTTTGCCAAGCTTGTTCCAAGTAGGTGCTTTAGACCACTGAGCCATCTCTCCAGCCCCATGGATTATATTCTTTTAGCATCAGATTCTTGAAATTAACTGAACCACACAGGGTTTCAGCGAGGCCTCTGATCCAGGATCTTAGGACATGTGGCCAGCTCTGTGATGCGGTCTCCCAAGTTCTTGCTGAGAGAAGCACAGATAGGGCTAAGATGCCTACAGTCAGGTGTGGGAATCTGCGATCGTCCTGGGATCAGAGCAGAACCTAGGAGAGGACCTGAGCTTTCTGCCGACACACCACCCTCTTCAGCGAGGTGCTGTGGATGGGCGACCCGAAGGCTAGAGTCCCCTTGCCACTCTTTCCCCCTGTGCACTTTCCTGGACTCCCAGAATCTGTTTCAAGTGCACCTCATCCTTCCTTTTCTCTTCATGTCTCTTCCTCTTCCTTCTTCTTTCCCTCCTTTTTCTTGACTCTGTTTGTCTTGTTCTGTTTTCAGTACAGAAGCATTTACCTAGGTGCCTGCTTTGGCCCTGTATCCTGTGGGGTTCGTCCTCGGGTGCTCAATGTCCAGGACAGACACAGGCCAGTAGGATTGGCATCGGAGTCCGGTGTGAGCGGGGAAACAATAGAGTAAGTCAGGGAGCTAGGAAAAGGAAGGGCCAGCCCAGGTGTCGCGGGAGGACAGGACTTCCAGAAGCAGGTGACATCCAAAGGGTCCTGAAGTCTAAATACAAACTAGGAAGGTGAAAAGGGGCAGCTGAAGGTGGTCCGGGTGAAGGGTCAGGGGAGATTCCTATGGGAATCTCCTATGGGAATCTCCTATGTATCTTCGGTTGCCTGTTTAATTCAAGGCCAGACTTGACTTGTGCGTGTGTGTGCACGTGTGTAAAAAGCACCAGAGGTAACACCTGTGAGCCAGGAGAGGTGAAGAGGAAGGGAGAGGGTGGGAGGGAAAGGAGCAGGAGCAGACACAAAGGTTGAGCAAAAAGACGGAGGCAGCCAGGCGGAGGGAGGGTGCTCAGAGACGAATGGAGCCAGCTAAGGACTGAAAACTACGGGGTAGATTCTTGATAAACTGATACTTGGGGCTTTCCCAGGGCCGGGGCCTGAGCCTGGGTAGATTAGGGTCTCCGTGCCATGGTGAAACTCACAGTTCTGCTGAGGAAAGGCGACTGCAAGGCAGAAAGAGATGGAGGTAGGCTGAACAGTCAGCAAAGTCTTCCTGGAAGAAGTGGGTACCGAGAAGCGTTCCAGGGGTGGACCGCGCTGAGATGGACGCGCTGAGATGGACTGCTTGTGCGCAGGTCTGCGGCCGGGCTGCGGCAGGGCTCCGCCTCTCCGCGCTGACCACTCACGCTGCCTTCCAGGGCCCAGGATGCTGGTGCTGCAAGCCGCTCTCCTGCTGTTAGCCCTGCCCAGCCACGCTGAGGAAACCCCTACTGAGGAGCCAGGAGCCCTGCTTCCGCCACCCAAGGGGCCCTGCTCAGGGTGGATGGCAGGCATCCCAGGGCATCCTGGCCACAACGGGATCCCAGGCCGAGATGGCAGAGATGGCGCCCCTGGAGAGAAGGGTGAGAAGGGAGACGCAGGTAAGAATGAGGCCTGGCATCCCTTCCTCATAACCGCTCCTGGGTAGAGGGGGCATGCTCCGGGACTTGGGCACAGGAGGGAGCAAAGCTTTTCCATGTAACACAGACGCGGACAAGAACAGACTAAGGTTGGGCTTCCAGGGGAGAGATTAAGTAGCGCCTCCTATCCACCCGGACTGTTCTCCATCTGCGCCTTCTTCTGCATCCTCCATCACCTCCCCACTGCAAGCCCCGTGTGTTCACACTCCTATTCTTCCTCCCCAGTCCACATTCAGCCACAGGCACTGCACGCCTCTGGGGTTTCCCCAGCTTTGGAGGGCCCTTGATCCTAACATAGACTTTCAGGAGTCACTACGAGAAAGTCTATGCCAAGTATGCCAAATTGCATGTGAACAAATGCCCCAACCACACATGAAACAAAAAACACAAAAGCAACAAAAAAATCCAACCACTCAACCAAACAAAAGACCCAGCTGCCCAATCGGGACAGAGAGACTGCGTCACACGCCTCTTGCAGGAGGCGGTAGTTGAGCCAGGTCTGGAGGGATGTGGAGGCAGAACAGAGGAACAAGCCGGTTGGACAGAGGGCGAAAGTGGTTGCAGTCCAGCCACCCAGGGGCGGCAGGCCCATCCAACCGTGTGGGTTGGCCATGAATGTATAGGAACTTGCGGGGCTGTGGGTAAAGTGGAGAGACATCTGAAGGAATGAATCAAGAAGTGAATGAATGAGAAAATGGACAAATGATGTTCAGAACGCTGGCCAATCACTGACTCAGAGCCTCCGCCAGGCCAGACAGCCCCAAAGTCAAAGAGCAGTCAGTGATCTTGCAGTAGAGCTAAGAGATTGACTTTCTGATCTACTTTGAGGATTCTGAACATTATTCAGCCATTTACCCATTCATTTATCCATTCATCAAGTGCCCTTTTCGTATGTTTATTTATGTACTTTAATTTTACAAAATATTGGGTTTCAATGTGGCATTTACACACACACACACACACACACACACACACACACAGAACGTATTTTGGCCCTATTTGTCCCCCTACACACACACACACACACACACACACACACACACACACACAATGTATTTTGCCCTTATTTGTCCCTCTACGACACTCCCTTAATATTCCCGCCCCTTTGTTTCCTTCCCCTTGTCTAGCAGTGGGCTCAAGAGTCTTTTCATGAGTTAGAAGTGAATTTGTGGGAAGCTTCCGGTCTGTAGGAAATGTGCAGAGAGAAGGTGGCATCTCTCCTTGCTCTGTCAAGCGTGCTGTGGCTGGAGGTCCCAGAGACAGTGGTTTCTGTGGAAACAACTGAGACAGTCATATTCCACATTGTCACTGAAGCCTTCTTGTCCTCTAGGTCTTATTGGTCCTAAAGGTGACACTGGTGAAACTGGAGTGATTGGGGCTGAAGGACCCCGAGGTTTTCCAGGCATCCCAGGCAGGAAAGGAGAACGTGGAGAAGGTGCTTACGTGCACCGCTCAGCATTCAGTGTGGGGCTGGAGACCCGTGTCACTGTCCCCAATGTGCCCATTCGCTTTACCAAGATCTTCTATAATCAGCAGAACCACTATGATGGCACCACCGGCAAATTCCACTGTAGCATTCCTGGACTGTACTACTTCTCCTACCACATCACAGTCTATCTGAAAGATGTGAAGGTCAGCCTCTTCAGGAATGACAAGGCTGAGCTCTTCACCTACGACCAGTACCAGGAGAAGAATGTGGACCAGGCCTCTGGCTCTGTGCTCCTCCATTTGGGTGTTGGTGACCAAGTCTGGCTTCAAGTGTATGGTAATGGAGACCACAGTGGACTCTATGCAGATAATGTCAACGATTCTACTTTCATGGGCTTCCTTCTGTACCATGATATCGTCGAGTCCTCCTAACGTAGAGCTCCATCAGACCACATGGCCCAGAAGTCAGTTAAAGCTTTCAGTCAACAAGCCTTCAGCATAGATAAGAGATTGATTTTACTATCTAGTTTGAGAGTTCTAAATGTTGCCTATGTATTTAGTCATCCATCCATCCATCCATCCATCCATCCATCCATCCATCCATCCATCCATCCATCATCCCTCCTCCACCCATCACCCCTCCCTCCCTTTCTCCCTCCTTCCATCTATCCAGTGCCTTTTTCTAAACATCACGTATTACTTTCCCTGTCTCGAAGAAGACCTGGTCCCTCCAGGATCTCTCATGTAGCAGCACCAACAGACAGTAAAGCTATTTCTTGGCACACTTCATATACCTGAAATAGTAACAGCTGTCAGGAAGTAATTAGCAACACTGTTTTGTTCCCATCACCTCTCCATTCATGCCGACCCTGTGAGGCACCTGGCAAAGACATTGTTCTCTGTTTTACAGTTGGGCAGGAGGCAGTAAGTGAATGTTCCAGGTCACACGGAGCTATTGAGCAGCAGAGCTAAGAATCAAAGCCAGAGTCATGAACTCTTCCCACTTCCCCATGGCCTCTTTGCAGTCTCAGGAGGGGCCTGGGCCTCACCTCATTCAAGGGCCTCTGATTGTGCCTTCGACCAGTTAAAAGTTTTCCCCAGCAGAGCTCCCCCAGGGAGGGTGGTGTTGGCTTGGGTTGCACCGAGCTGGACTCTTCAGTGTGCCCTGCCCTGTGTGGTGGTTTCCTTCCTGTGTCTCCCTTCATACTGCCCTTCCAGCAGGGAATGTGGCTTGCACTTCCCCGTGTTGAAACTCTTGGCCCTGCTCAGGATACCCTGGCTGGGAGCTCCCATGCTGTGTGCCTGTCTTGGTTACCTTCTTGTCCCCGAGGTGCAATACCTGACACCCACAACTTCAAGGAAGCGAGGTTTGTTTTGTCTCATGGTTTACTGCATAGTCAGCGGGTCTCCCAGGCAAGATGACATGGCACAGGGCAGGGCAGGGCAGGGGTATGCTGCTCACCAAGCATGGCAGACAGGAAGCAGAGTGTGAAGGGAGGAGTGGGGTGGGAGATGAGCCCTCTGTGGGCACACCCCGGGGACCCACCTTTTCCAAGTAGACTTCACTGCTAACAGCAATTCAGCTGCGAGTCCCCATAATCCAGTCTCCTTCCCAAAGCCCCACCTATGAGTGCACGAAGCTCTTGGGAGGCCCCTGTGCTTCCAGTGCCCCTCTATGTCCAGCCATTGCTGAGAGTCCTGGGCATGGAATCATCAGCCCTCAGAGGAGGGGCAGCCCTGCAGTGTGGATGGTGCTTCCTTCACCTCTGAATCTTCCACAGGTCCTTAACAAACGCCTCATGAAGCCCAATCTGTTGAGCCCCATGTCTACCTGGAATTGACTCTATTTCATTCTCTCCACATAGCCAGTTTTTATCTACAAAAACACATCCATTTTGGGAATTTCCTGGTGTTAGACACCGCATTTTGTCCATGTGGGCAGCTTGAATGTTTCCCAGCGAAGTTGGGGATAATTGTGTTTTCCAGAACACTCTCCCTCAAAGAGGTAGCTTGATTGTCAACCACAAAACCTACAGAGGAATTTGGAAGCTGTGCTTTCTACTGGTACTGACCAATTCAGGGAAGACTTGAGCCTCTTGAATTATTCTTCTTTTTAAGAATTACAACTGGTTGATGGTGGTCAACCGTCTTAGGAGATAAGGGCACAAGTGACGTCCTTCAAAGGTTTTAGACACAGCAAAACACAGTAACACAATAAATGAGTATAGGAGTGCCAACTTTTTTTGCTTGTAGTCTTCAGTACTGGATGATTCCTTTTCATATGTATATTGCCTTCATTATGTGACTGTTTCTACATATGAAGCTTGGTCTCTTAAAGTGCTTTCATGTCATTACTTTTCTGCAAGAAATATTCTGTCCAACATTAAAAATAAAAGGACTTACTGCACATGACTTTTGTTTTTGTTTCTGAAGAAATGTATGAGGTGTAGAAAGGGGTGAACTTTATGTTAGTTAGGACTCTGTGTTCTGAATGTCAGAAAACCCAACTGGGCTGGGTAGAAAGCACCACAGCTGTCCTGTGTTTCCAGGAGACCCCAGTGAGTGTGTCCTCATGTGTCCCCGGCTATAGCCTGGTGGTATGCTCAGTCTGGCAGATCATCAGAGCCTGGAGCGCAGGATGTTTACTTATAGAAGTTGCATTGTGCAGTTCAAAATGGGTATTTAGAGGTGTTTTCCCTAAAACAAGAAGTGCTGTACTAGAAGTGGGAGAATGGGTGACAGACACAAATTAACACTAGGTCATAGCAAAATGTTGGTGGGTTCTGGGAGGAAGGGGGAGAGGAGAGAGAGAGAGGGAGAGGAGAGAGAGAAAGAAAGAGAGAGAGAGAGAGAGAGAGA
>NW_004524704.1:1920880-1931083 GCF_000260255.1 Octodon degus
AGAGAGAGAGAGAGAGAGAGAGAGAGAGAGAGAGAATTAGTATTAAACTTTATTTATTTACTTGATACAGGGTCTCACTGTGTAGTTCAGACTCATAGTGATCTTCCTGTCTCAGCCTCCCCAGTGCTGAGATCACAGGCATGCACCACCATGCATGCCCGGCTTCTGGGCCAGCATGGCATGCAGTAGCAGGGATCAAACTCAGGTCCTTGCGCTTGCCAGGAAGGAGATTAGGCTGCCAAGCTATCTCCCCAGCCCAGTTTCCCCTAAACGTCCCCCAAGTAGCTGCTGTCTGGCCGTGCTCACGGTCCCCAGCTGATGCGGCCCTGCACTCACCCTCGACCCGGCCCCCCGGGACAGGTTACTTATCCGGAAGAACCAGAGGCACAGAGAGGCTCGGCCTACAGAGCAACATGGAGAGCAACTGGCCAGGATCTTCACATGAATGTTCAATGACATCTCTAGCACAGTTACGGATTTGTCTGTTTCTTTTCTGTTCTGACGGCTTTTGCTTTGCATTATTTTGGGGTCTCTGTTGTTATATATACACGCTGGTGAGTATACCCCTTTGTCACAATATAGGATCCTTTGTCTCTGATAATTTCCCCAAGTGTTTTAAAGTCTACTGTATTTAAAACATATCAGCACTCAATCTTTTGATTGTGTTTGTATGGTATTATCATTTTCTTCATTTTACTTGAAATCTACCCATATAACTATATTTAATATGTGTTTTTTTCTATCTGCATGGGGTTAGGCCTTTCTAACCATTAAATCTGAAAATTTTTGTCTTTGAATTGGTGTTTAAAACTTTATATTTTATAAAATTGTTGTTATGGTTGGATTTAATGTGACCACTTTTTGTGTTTTTTGTTTGCTACCTCTATTTTATTCTCTTTTCTAACTACTTTTTTAAAAATTTTTTTATTTGTGTATTTGGTATAGGATCTCGGTACACTTCTCAGATTTGTAGAGATCCTGCTGTTTTCAGCCTCCCCAGTGCCGGGAGAACAGGTATGTGCCACCATGTCCGGACTCATTCACCAGCTCAGCACACCCCGGATGTGGGGCTGGTGCAGGATATGGGACTGGAGATTGAACCCTGGTCCCTGTGCTTGCCAAAGCAGGATCTTATCCACTGAGCTATCTTGCTGGCCCTTACTACTTTTGAATTATTTGAATTTTCATAGTATTTTATTTTAGTTGTTTGCTTTTTTGCTGCTTCTTTGTGGTCTCTTTTAGTGATTACTCTTGAAATTATAATGTACCCACCCAACTTTTGACAGTGTATGTAGAGTTAATATTACTATTTCAAGCAAATTACAGAAGTCTTACAACATACAGTTTCTTTTATCCTTTTCTCTTTGAAGGCTAGTTTTTTCTATATTATATCCATTGAAACATTATCATTTTTGCCTTTAATAATTATTTTAAGTAACTTAATCAATTTTTTTTTTTGTCTTTTTGATACAAGGTCTCACTATACAGTTCAGGCTGGCCTTAAACTTTCTTTGTAGCCCAGGTTGGTCTTGAACTCACACCAGTCCTCCTGCCTCAGCCCTTCTGAGTGCTGGGATTATAGATATACGCCTCCCACATCTGGCTTAAACAATATTTTAAAGAACATAAGATGAAAAAAGCATTTGTTCAGGCATTCATCTTTGCTTCTTTGTTCCTGAAGTGCCACCTTTTCCCTAGGTACAATTTCTTCTTGCACCCAAGGAAAAGGTGGCACTTTAGGAACAAAGGACTTTCTTTAGTATTTCTTTTAGGCCAAATCTCTTGGTGTTGATTTTTTCATCTGAGAATGCCTTGATTTTACCTGAAGTACTTGAGGATATTTTTACCTTACTGTTTTCTTCTATCTTAGATATTATTTCACTGTCTTCTGGATTGATAGTTTCTGATGCGAGACCTGTGGCCATAGTTTCCTTTATGTATAATTGACCATTTTTTTCTTCTTACTACTTTTCTGATGCATATGTGTGTGAATTTGTGTGTGTGGGTTACTGGGGACTGAACTCAGGGCGTGTTGGGCTACATTCAGTCATTTTTAAATTTTTTATGTTGAGATAGGGTTTTGCTAGGCTGACTTCAAACTTGTGATCCTCCTGCCTCAGCATCCCCGGTAGCTGGGATTATGGGTGTGTGGTATATTCCTAGCCAGCGATTCTTTCTTCACCTTTGATTTACAACAGTTTGACTATAACATGTTGGAGTGTTTTCTTTGCGCTTACCCTAGTTGGGTGCACCGAACTTCTTGCATCTGTACAGTAATGCCTTTCAGCAAATTTAGAAAAAGCTTTCTTTCACCATTTTTTCAAATGTATTTTCTCTGTGAATTTCTTTCTCTTCTTCTTCTGGAATTTCAATAACATGAATGTTTGCAGCAGCAGCCTTCTGAAGTGGTGTTAACTTTTCCTTTTATTATATAACCCATATTTATCTGTCTCAAGTTCACAGACCCTTCCCTCTGTCATCCCCTCTCTGCTGTAGAGCTCATCCAGTAAATATTAATTTGAGATATTCAGTCTTTCAGCTTCAAAATTTTTACTTGTGTGTCTATATGTATTTCTTTTTCTCTGCTGAGCTCTTTAATCCTTTTATTTCTAGAACACTCCTCTTTACCTCGTGGTTAGAACGGGCATTGGTGGGTCTAACTGAGGTCATATCAGCATTAGCATCTTTCGACTTTCTTTTCTCCTGGGTGTTGGTGAGATTTTCCTGGTTGCTCATGCGCTGAGTAATTTTGGATTGTACCCAGACTATTTTGAATATTGTGATGCAAGGTTCTGAGTCTCTCTTAAAATCCTCTAGCGAATGTTGGTGTTTTGTTTATGTTAGCAGACAATGGCGTGACTCAAGTTCAGACTACAAGCTGTTGTCTCATCCTCCGTGCATGGAAATTCTGGTATCGCTTCAATCCTGGAGGCCTTGTTGCGCTGTTCACCTCGCGGACCCTAGAGTTTTTCTGGGACTTCCCAGCTTAGTTCTCGCAGAGCCTGCTGCTCTACTTTGTGCCTATTTCTCAGGCCTAGTACGGGGAACTGAGTCCAGGGTGGATGGAGGGTCCCGTGCAGAGTTAAGAGGACATCCTTTTTCAGCCCTCTCCATGCTGGCATTTCCCTATACTCTCCGGCTCCTCAAGGAGCCTTTTCTGAGTCTTCTGAACAGCACTAGAGTTCTCTTAGGGTTTTAGTTCCTGAATTATTTTTCTTGTGTGATTGGGGTTGTTTTGGGGATAAAGGAGTGAGAGGGAGAAAGAAAGAGGTAAAAAATTGTTTTTTACTCTGAGGACCATGACTCCTTTCATTATTTTTCTGGTCAGAGAGAGATGCTTTTTCCCTGAGGATTTTAGATGTCTGTGTAGAGGCTGCTGCTGCTTGGGCACACAGGTCAGCGGCTGGGCTCACCTCCAGGCAGGGCTGGGAGATGGCAGACAGAGGAGGTCTAGCTAAGAGCCAGGCGTGGCTGCATCCCCTCTCAGGCAGGGTTGCCTTTTCTGGCACTCTAGTGAGCACGAGGTGGTATTTCCTGTGCTTACTACACAACTGCAACACTTTGGCCCATTCTTAGGTTAAACCATAAAATACAGGAGATAAAAGGACGCTAGAAAGCTGCTCTAGGCTCTGGGTATTCCCCAGTCTTGGCACACATGGAACTTTTGGGCCAGAAGCAAGGTTTAATCTGCACTTCATCTGTGGTCCAAGTCAGGGCTCTGACCAAGCTAAGAGTCTGACTGTGTGTGGTGTGGACACCTGCTGGATGTTCTGTCACTTCTGCTCGGTGGTGGGCCATTCCCCAGCCCTAACCCTCCGCAGCCTTTGTCCAGTCTGATCCCTTTGCCCTAGAGATCACTGAGTGGACCAGATAGGTGCTTGAACTAAACTGAGTGTTGGGTTTGGGAGATAGCTCAGCGGTCTAAATGCCTGCCTGGCAAGCGCAAGGACCTGGATTTGATCCTTGGTACCACATGCTGTGCCAGCCCTGGGTACCAGCACTGGGGAGGCTGAGATGGGAGGATCACTGTGAGCCTGACTCACAATGTAGTAAGACCTTGTATCCAATGAATAAGTAAATAAATAAATAAATAAATAAATAAATAAATAATAAAAGATTAAACTGAGTACTATGGCTTGAATGTTCAACTTCTACAAAGATCAATTTCAAATTGTTGCCATTTGAACACTATTAAAAGGCAGAACATTTAACAGATGGTTCAGTTGTGAAGGGCACATACTCATGCATGGATCAATGCTGGGAACGTGCTCACTGTTGTGGGTTGTCTCTCTGCCCTTCCCTGATGGGACAGCACAGCAAGAAGGCTTCCCCCAGATGCTGGCATCTTATTCTCAGGTTTCATAACCTCCACAACTGTGAACCAGTGAATTTCTGTTCTTTATATTTTACCCAGTCTTGGGTATCTTGTTATAGTAGCACAAAACAGACTAAGACACTGAGACAACCAAACTCCTCCAGGAATGTGAATTAGGATGGATGTAAACTGTGCAGATTCCAGATGTGTAATTTGCTACCTTCTCTCCAGCAACCTTAGAGGAGAGAAGCCAAGTTGCAGAGAAACAGAATTGACAGAGGGACAGTGGGAGAGATGAGCCAGAGAAGACACAGAGGGAGAGGGAGAAGGAAAGGGAGAGGGAGAAGGAAAGGGAGGGGGAGAGGGAGAGGGAGAGGGAGGGGGAGAGAGGAGGTGTCTGCTGGTTTCTTGGATGCTTTCCACTTTTTGGTTTCAGTTCTTCTTGAAATTTAGCTGTATTCTTACAATGGGTCCCACGAGATTCCAGTTCCCGGACTTTTACACAATTTCTCCTTTTAACTTAAGCTAGCTGAGGTTGACTTCTTTTATTTCCATCCAAAAAATACATAAGGCCAAGAATTATTCTGTGACTATGCCCAGTGACCAAGCAGAGGTGTAGTTAAGGAGAATATTTGGTAATAGGGTAGTAGAGTAAGAGTCATTAAGCTCCATGGGATCCAATCTAGAATTGTCACTTCATTTATATTTGTTTTATTAGCAACGAATCTCCTGGTTTAGAAACTCCTTGTGGGCAGAGACTTTATGTCATCTCTGAACTCTTTAGAGAGAACATTCTTTCATTTATTAAGTATTTATTGACCACTGTGTATCAAAGACATCATAATTAGAAAAACAGCAATAATATCAATTATCATTTTGAAGCACCTGGTTGAAATATATTGTTTTATTTAATCTTTACAACAACTTGTAAATCAGCTATCATTGATCTCATTCGGTAAGAGAATTGCAATTTAGAGGAGCTAATTAACTGGCTTAGAGCCACAGCCAGTGCACTGTAGTACAGGATCCCCATGCAGAGCTACCTGACTCCAGAGCTCATAGTGTTGGAAAAATGAGCCCCAGCTCCACCAGCCTTTTCCTCCTACTGCTTTTGAGACAGCAGAGGGCCTAGCCATTTGCAGAGCCTGCACCTTCACTATTTGTAACCCTGTAAATACCAGCGGTGGAAGCACTTGTCTTTGTGAAATGAGTCATTCAGTTTGCTATATGACAGAAAGTCTGGTTATTAAAAAGAAATATGATGAAACGTCTCGCCCATCATTCATGTGGACAGGCTCTGAGGCTGGCACTGAGAGGTTCTTTGTGTCAGGCTGGAAGGAAGAAAAAAAAAAAAAAAAGATCCTGCACAGGTCTTGTTGGTACCAGCCGAAACAGGTTGAGTCAGTGTTCAGCAATTCTTTGTTCAAACTGTTTTATGAATTAAAAACAGAATGGTAGCACCTTAATGTGATAAAGAATAATGAATTTTAAGCACTGTGTCACGTAGTAGCTGTAGAGCACCAAGGGCCTCCCCATCAAACCTGATACACATCAAGGATGCCGACTCTCATATTTTTGTTTCACAAGGTTCTGAGCCGGATGTGGTGGTGCATGCCTGCAAGCTCTACACTTCAGAGGCTGAGGGAGGATCACCCTGCATTTGAGGCCAGCCTAAGACAAACACTTCCCACCCCAAAATGACGTTCTAAATGTTCCCTTGCTTTATCCTTTTTTCTTAGAGTTTCCTCTTATTCTACCTCATGTTCTTATCACAGACTCAGAGCAGGCAGCTATTCAAATTATTATTTGTTTGTTTTGCATCTTTTTTTCTACCATGCTGGATTCATGACTGTTTCTTGGGTCTCTGAGTGTCTCTGTCTGTTCTTATGTGGTGTACGTGGCTAGTTCTAACTTGCATGTGTTGAGTATTTGTTCTGATACTGTGAGGATGACATTTTCATGACTTTCCTCCCTGATACCTGTGTGTTTCTCCTCCAAGCTACAGGAAAAGAACTCAAATCTTGCTTTCCATTCACTTTTCTGGGGGTAGAGACCCTGGGAGCAGACTTTTCTGGGTAATCCGGGCTTTGTTCTCTTTTAAAATAATGTTAAATATATGACACCAGGAATTAAGCCATCCTGTGGGCCTTACTGTATATCCTGTTTCTATAATGAATATCCCCAAATTCTCAGGAGTTTTGTAGAAATGATTGGATTTTCCCCTGAGATCTTGAGGTAGTCTGGATTATATACACTGTTAATTTTTTCCTGGCTTTCCCATGAGCTGCTTGCTTACTTGTTGAGTTTGTTTATCTCCAAGCTGGGGAATATTAGGGCACTCTGAGGAATGACTTACCCCTCTTCTTGGTATAGTGACTGTGGGTGGCGGGCTGCAGTGGGTTTAAGACAAAGCCTTATTTTGTTATGACCTTTTGTTTACTTGCTCAATTATTGTTTGAAGTTTATGACCTGCAGTTGTGTCTTTCTTTTTGTTCTGTGGTTTGGATTATTATTTTTTGTCTTCTGTGATACTCATCTGAAAACACAAACACATGAGATGAAATAGGAATATTATTTTAAAAAATGTAATTTAAAGGTAGGATAGGAAGTTAGCTCTACTAGATATAAAAACATATTATAAATCATAGCAGTTAAGAGTATTCCTAGCAGGAGAATAGATAGGCAGGCTAATGAATGATAAGATTGCCCAGAATTAGAGCTTAAAATATATGAAAGTTTAATCTATGGCACAAGAATCTTATATATTTTAGTTAAATAGGAAGAAAAGAACATTCTTGGTATTTTCCTCATATGTGCTTGAAAAACACTGCAAATACCTCAGTTAACTAAAAGCAAAAGACAAAAACCATCACAACTGGGCTGGGAAATAGCTCAATGGAATAAGTGCTTGCCTGGCAAATGCAAGGTCCTGAGTTTGATCCCTGGTACCACCAAAAAACAAACAAACAAACAAACAAACAAACAAAAAAAAACAAAACCATCAGAACTCAATCTAACAGTGCATAAAAATGTCTACCAAATTTCACGATGAAAAGGGGAATTCAGTTTAAAAGAAAAAGAAAAACAATGGAAGATAAATAGATGCAATGTAGTGCTTTTAGAAATGACTAAAATTACCAGGCCATCATCAAATCTGAAGTTATTTGCGATCAGTGTGACAATGTGTTAATGCTCTTAACCCATGAAGTGGTCACACAGTTGATAAGAAAAATACAAGCTGTCCAGGAAACACGTGAGCAAGGGTATGAAAATGTAAATTATAAAAGGAGGAAAAATGAAAAGAGTTATAAATTTATTCAAATACATTTTCTTTCAAAAAATGAAAATTAAAACAACGAAGAACCATTTTACTTTAAACTATATATTTAATCAAAGACTTTGAAAGTAGTATTTAATGTGGATGTCAGACATAAATTTGGATTCATTATAAATATTTGATCATATTAATTGGACCACTCTTTTGAAATGCATTTGTCAAATTTTATCATAGACATTAATAATGTTTACACATTTTGCCTACTAATTATAGCAAGATTATATGTAAAAGAAATACTCCTAAATGTAGGGGGGAAAATCTCAAGTATAGAAATAGTTATCACAGTATCATTCTTACAGGAAAACTTTGAAATAAAATATAAATATTTAGTAATGGAAAATGCTTAAGTTATGAGTATTATTAAAATATTAAAATCTATGAACAATGATACTTTCTAAGAATTTTTCTTTACTCAAGGCTGCTTATATGAATTATGTCAAGAAAATGGATTCTGAATTGTGGTATGTAGCTATGTATAAAACACACATACAAGCTGCCTACACTAGCCAGTTTTCCCTTTCTACCAGTAATTCTTGAGATAATCACCTCAGGGAAAATAAGGCTATTTTGGCTCAGAGTTTGGGTGGTGTGGGTCTGTGGCTCAGTGTCCTGTTGCTTTGGGGCTCTGTTGGAGCAGAGCATTGTGGTGGGAGCGCGTGGTGGGGGAAGCTGCTCATCAGTGCAACTGGGAAGGACAAAGAGAGAGAGGAGGGCCTGGATCCCAGAAGCCTCTTGGGGGATGCTCGTCTACCGTCCCACCACTGCCCCAAAGTTCTCTGCTGCTGGGGACCAACTCTATCTACAACTCCCAAGACGTCGGAGGGCATTCAAGATCCAAACACAAATATGAAAGAAGTTGTCTTTTTGTGATGAAATTAACACTGTTTGGCTTTCTTTTTTATAGTTTTCTATATTATGGTCAGTATTCTGCTACAAGTGTTAGACACCCAAATCCAATCAACTTGGGAAAACACAAGAATTTATTGATTCAGAAACCAAAGCTTACAAGAATACCACGCAGTCTAGATTCAAGGCCTCTAATGACAGGGTTATGGTTTTAACTTGCCTCTCATTTTCATTGTGGCTCTTCCTTTTTTTTTTTTTTTTTCTTGTACTAAGGATTGAATCCAAAGCCTTCACACTGAGCTATGTCCCAGCCTTTTTTAAGTTTTAAAGTTTAAGACAGGGTCTTGTTAAATTGTGCGGAATGGGCTTGAACTTGTGATCCTCTTGCTTCAGTCTCCTCGAGGGCTGGGCTTGCAAAACACCTGGTACTTCTCTGCTTCTCTTACTGCATTAATATCAGGCCGCAGTTGTAGATGGGTGCTTCTGTGAGACTAGAGAAGATGGCTCTAGAAGATTTCAGTTGCTACTCCTTGACAGTTCTTTATTTCAGAGCCATTTTTTTTTTTTCACTCTTCTGATATGTGTGTATCGAATCCCAACTCAGAGAGTGGCTGGATTCATTGCAGTCTCACACTCCTCCTCGATCGAATGGGCACAGGATCACCCTGTTGCTCCTCGAGGAGGCGTGGGAGATCCTGGGTCTATAGAGCTAGCCCCAGCTGTCCTGCAGAGGCGTCTCCACGGGGAAGAGTACTTCTAAAACATGGAGAAAGAGGGACGATCAGAAAAGTACCTTTTTTGTAACACACAAGTATCACTTCCACAAACTGGAAAACCATTTGACTTTGGCATGAGTTAGGGCTCGCTAGTGGAAAATGATCAATAAAATAGGTGCATAATTATGGAAGGGGATTTATTTGGTGAGCTTATGGGTCAGCGGCGGAGCACCTGCGGTGGCTGTAGGCGTTCTGGGGAGGAGCAGAGACCCACGAGGCTGCTCAGCCTGAGGACAGAAGCTCCAGAGCACGAGGGCGAAGGATGCGGCAGCCGTCCACGGCTGAAGCTGGGAGCCCACTGCACGGCGGACCACGGAAGTCTGTTCCAAGATTGAGGAACCCTAAACCCCGGAAAGCAGGATCCAAACGTGGCAAGAGCAGAGTACACCTGGTCGCGAAGACCGGAGCTCTTCAAGAGGGAGGGGCTTTCTATTTCTTTCCCTTTTTGTTCCACCCAGGATAGAAGCCTATTGGCCAGTTCCACCGCAAGTAGGGTAGGACTTCTTCCCTCAGTTGGCTGACCTACGTGTCAGTTATCTACAGACACACACAGAACTGTGCCCCCCTGATCTGGTAGTGTTTCTTAATCGATTCAGCATTAGGGCTGGCGAGATAGGTCAGCGGTCTAAAGTGCCTGCTTAGGCAAGCTTGGTCAAGAGCAGAGACCGTGGTTCAATTCCTGGTACCACTTGCTGTGCCAGCCCTACCCCCAGGGTAGGCTAAGCCAGACACACACGCACAGAAAACAACCAGGTCCATTATAACTCAATTTTATGAGCAAATTATCACCTCACACCCAGCTTCCACCATTCCCTCCCCAGCACACGAGGAAAATAAGAAACAAGAAATAGTATTATTTGGATTTTGGTAGCAGGGGCATGCAGTATTTTGGTGGCAGGGGCATGCAGTATTTTGGTGGCAGGGGCATG
>NW_004524704.1:1931193-1935442 GCF_000260255.1 Octodon degus
AGTATTTTGGTGGCAGGGGCATGCAGTATTTTGGTGGCAGGGTCATACGGTATTTTGCAGCTAACCTCAAGAAACCAAACCAGTGAATTAAATATCTAATAATAATTAAATATCTAATAATAATAGTTTTTCTCACCGTAAGAGACAACACAGTTATAAATTATTAGAAGTGTCAAACCTAGCAATAACCTGAAAAATTAGTACAAGCAAAGCTCTTGCTATTGGAGAAAACTATTGAGTCCTGAGTTACAAATAGAAAAATCAAGTTCTGAGTTAAAAATGCTGACCCATCCCCCAAAGAAACAAACTAACAGGATAAGAACCTGGGCATGGCTTCTGTCTAGTGGCTCAGTGTTAGGTTCAGAGGGAGAACACATTCCTTTTTAAAGTAGTATTTTTTTTTTTTTTGCAATATTAGTATTTAAAATACTACTCACCTGATAACAGTGGCTGGTGTTTCTTAGGTGAGCAGCAGTACCAGACCCAGCCAGCCTACCTTCCATATTCCAATCATAATCCTTCCATAATCCAACCATAATCCTCCCATAATCCAGCCATTCATGTTGCTCTATACATTCCCTCCTGTCTGTTATTGCTTTAGCAGCATCTCAGTTACTTTTCTTTCATTTCTGCGACAAAATACTCAACACCTAGAATTAAGGAAGGAAAGGTTTACTTGGCTCACAGTTTGTGGATGTCTCAGCCCATGCTCTATTGGTTCCAAGGCAGAGTGGCACATGGCAGAGAGCAGCAGCTCATGGTGGCAGCTAACAGCAAAACAGGGAGAGTAAAAGGGAGGAGCAGCGGCAGCGAGCAGGCCGAGCCTATCTCAGCTCCCTTCCATTGCATCCAGGCTGTCTGCCCCAGTGTGGGTGCAGCACTCATGCCCACAATCCCAGCAGCGCTTGCACCCATAAATCCAGCATTGGATCATGAATTAATCACAAGCTCTAGAAGCCCGACACATGACTGCATGAGGCTTTGGGGGAACACCAGACACAAACCAGAACAAGCCGTAGTCTGTTGTGTGCATATTGCACAATTTGCTTATGCCGCTACCCGCCGATGGCCATTTCAGGCTTTTCCGGTACTTGGGCTTTTATGAGTAAAGCTGCTATGAACATTCGTACAGCTTTGCTGTTCTTGTTCTTCCCCTTCCCCCTCCCCCAGCCTCTTTCTCTCGTGCTGTGAATTGGACCAAAGGCCTCGTGCTCCTTAAGCATGTACTCTGTCACTGAGCTACAGCTTCAGTCTATGTACGGCTGTTTTGTGGACATATGTTGCCACTTCTCTTAAGCAAATATGTAGAAGTAGAATTTCTAGGCTGACTACTAGAAAAGATAAAATTAACTTTTAAGAAACCGTCCAATTTTCCAAGTAATTGTTCCATTTTGTATTTCCACCAGCAACGCATCAGAGTTCCAGGTATTCCATGTCCTTGTCAACACTTGCTAGTGCCACTCTTTTTAATTTTGGCTATTTATGTGTATGTGATGTGGGATCTTGTCTTGATTTTGATTTCCACTTTCCAGATAGCAAATGAGGTTGCACTTTTGAGACCAATGAAAATGTGCATAGAAGCCAGTGTGTGTGTGTGTGTGTGTGTGTGTGTGTGTGTGTGTGGAAATGCCTATTCAAATCCTTTGTTTAAAAATTGGATCATGGATTATGGGGTTGGGGATTTATTTATTTTCTTTTTTCAGTGTATTTGGTACAGGGTCTACAGGGTCTCATTGTGGAGATCAGACTTGTAATGATTTTCCTGTTTTCAGCCTCCCAAGTGCTGGGATTACAGGTGTGCCCCACCACTCCCAGTCTCAATCGCCATCTCAGCGGGCCTCAGGGGGAGGGCCAGCACAACACACTGAGGATCGAAGCCCTACCACTGCACTCTGCCTAAGCAGGAGCTTTGGTCTGCTGAGCTATCTATCTGGCCAGCCCTGGGGTTGGGGATTTAGCTCAGTAGTACAACATTGCCTAGCAAGCTGGAAGCCCTGGATTCAATCCTTAGCACCAAAACCAAAAAATTTAAAAAAGATAAAAAATAAAAATATTGGGTCATTAAAAAATAGAAAACTGGATCATTGATATTATCGTTGAATAAGAGTTTTTCATACATTGTTTAATTTAAAAAATAGGGAATTCTTTATGAATTTGCACATCATCAGGCCATCATAATCTCTGTAATGTTCATGTACGGAGTACAGTACCATGCCTTTTTGTTACTATGCCTTCATAGTATAATTGTGATTGTTTCCAGCTTTGATTTCTGCTTACAGCTGCTTTGGCTATTCAGAGTCCGTTGTCTTTCCATAAGAATGTTAGGATTTCTTTTCTCATTTTTGTGAAGAATGTCATTAGAATTTTGTTAAGGGTTACTCTGAACTTGTAGCTTGCTTTTTGTAATATGGTCATTTTGACAATGTTATTTTTACCAGTTCATGAAAATGTGTGGGAACATGCGTGATTTTCCCATCTTTTTGTGTGCTTTTCAATTCCTTTCTCCAGTGTTGTGTAATTTTCATTGTAGAGGCCTTTCAGCTTGGTTACGTTGATACCTAGGCATTTATTGATTTTTCTTCAATTTTTTTTTTTTTGGCGGTGCTGGGGATTGAACTAGGACTTTGTGCTTGCCAGGTATGCACTTACGCCACTGAGCTATACCCCAAGCCTTGCATTTATGGATCAATTGACTGAAGCCGTTGCGAGTGATAGTTCATTGTTGGTTCCTAGGAAAGCTACTGACTTTTTAGTGTTGATAGTGTATCTGAATTATTATTTTGAAAATATTAAATGAATATCACACTTTTACAATTTGTGGAAATCTATGAAGGCAATCATGTAGTTTATTTCCTTTCTCTTTAAATATGGTAACTTGCTTTAAGTCATTTGTAGATATTAAATGAAATTTCCTTTCTTGGAGCAAAGCTTATTTGATCATGGTGTATTATCCTTTTGTATATTCTGAGTTTGGGCTGAGGGTATTTTACGGATGAAGTAAGCACAAATGCCTCGTGAGAGATACTGATTCTTATTTTTCTTTCCTTGTATTACCTTCGTGGTTTTAGTGTCTGAGTAATGTTGGCTTCATAAAATGAGTTGGGAGGTAATCTTTTTTTTTTCTAAAGTAGTTTATATGTTATTCTCATTTTTTAATCATTAGTGTTTAATAGAATTTTTTTTTTTTTTTAAAAGACTTATTTGTCTAATTGGTACAGGGTCTTGTTATGCAGCTCGGACTCACAGAGATCATCCTGTCTCAGTCTCCCCAGCGCTGGGATTACAGGCGTGCACCACCGTGCCTGGTTTTGGCGGCTGGCCGGGCGTGGGGCTGGCATGACGTGCAGTACCAGGGATCAAACTCTGGTCCTTGTGCTTGCCAGGTAGGTGCTTAGACCACAGAGCTATTTCCCAAGCCTTAGAATCCTTGATCGAAGCAATTTGGCTCAGAATTTTCATTATTGGAGGATTTTAAACCATAAATTCATTCTAAAAATGGAGATATAGCTGTTGAATTATATTTATTTTGTTAATTAATATCCTTCAAATGATTTGCCCATTTCATCTGCACTGTGATGCTAATTTGCATAATGTTTACTTAAAAATATCTGTAAAATTTGTGATGTTCCCTCTATAACAATATTATGTTTGGATACTTTCTTTTTGCTGCTCAGTCTAATTATACATTTATCGATTTAATTTTCTCTGTTGACTCCTTAAATTAGATATTTATTTATTTATTGATTTTTAATGTATTTGGTACAGGGTCTCACTACACAGCAGGGACTTGCAGTCATCCTCCTGTTCTCAGCCTCCCCACCGCTGTGTTTACAGGTGTGCACCGCCTCGCCCGGTCTTGGTGGCCAGCTCAGTGTGCCCAGGGGCGGCACAGGTGTGGCAAGTCAGATTTTTTTTTGGCAGAACCGGGGATTGAACTCAGGCCCTTGTGCTTGCCAGCTATATTTTGATATTTTGGTATAGGTAAGTGCTTATTCTACTGAGCTATCTCCTTGGCCCCCAAGTCAGATATTTTTGATATAATTGATTTTCTTCATTCTTTAACCCCATTTTCTATTTTAAAAAAAATAATTCAGCCTTGTCTTTCTTATTTCTTTGTTAATGCTGACTTTGTTTTTTTAAATTTTTTTTAAATGTTGACTTTTTTTCTTACTGTACATTTGCACTTTTTTTGAGAAGCATCTTTTTAAATTAATTAATTAATGTGTGTGTGTGTGTGTGTGTGTGTGTG